>NW_015628323.1:34368-69333 GCF_001515625.1 Sinocyclocheilus rhinocerous
CCGCATTGAGCTTCTATATTTCTCTAATATTTTGAATGAATAACGCAGCAGCGGCGCGTCTTGTGGGCTAGACTAACAAAACATTAAAATGCAACAACGTCACTTACATCACCGCATCTCGCGCACCACTGATGACGCTCCCTGACGCACACATAACATTGCAAATGTTTATTTTAATTTCGACGACTTTATTTACAATTTCCTCATCACAGGCAGACACAGCACTCAATTCAGCATGTGTTCGTGTTTGTGTGTGCTGTCTGCGTCACTCATAGCACGTGTCTATATCGATCATTTTTTCTATCGTTATCGAAGAAGGTGTACCGTCGATAAATATCGATACCGTTTTATCGCCCAGGCCTAAGTGCAGTTGAAATATTTTTTTTTCACTGTAGATCTTGATGTGAATGCTAACTAGATTTTGCTGACTGAATAATGCAGCCTTTTAGGTCATACAACTCACCAAGATGCTAGACAAACAACAGCGAGCAGCCACAGCACAGTTTCCAGCTATCGAAAGCATCGTCAGTGCTGTGGGGCGTGTGAGTCATTTTTGTCTTGCTGCTAAACACAGCAGAAGCCGTTAGCGAGAGCCAGCAGCGTGTGTGATCTGGATGTGATGCCTGGGATTCTCCAGTCTGTCTCGCCGGGTGAAAAGACGCTGGTTGACTCACAAGCCTCGTCTTTTCTGCTGGGGAGTTGGGTTTCATGGAAGCGTGCGGTTCTTGAGCGGTCGTGGTCCGATGCTCCCAGGCGTTAAAGTGTGTGGTTTCTCGACAGACCGTTACAGACCCACCGAGAGCCTGATGTCATGAGAGCAGATCTGAGCAGAATCATGACACAAATAACACCTCAGTCTCCGGTCAGGATGAGTGAGCAGCTCAGCTATGTGTTACTTCCTGTCATTTTCTCATGAAAGATTAGTTATTCAAAATAAAGATCTTTCTGACCCCAAACTCAGAAAGGACACATTAAATTGATCAAAAGTGACATTTATAATGTTACAAAAGATTTCTATATCAAATAAATGCTGTTCTTTTGAGCTTTCTGTTCAGCAAAGAATCCTGAAAAATAAATCTTGCATCTTGGTTTCCACCAAAATATGACTGTTTTCAACATTGATAATAATCAGAAATGTTTCTTGAGCTGAATGATTTCTGAAGGATCATGTGACACTGAAGACTGGAGAAATGATGCTGAAAATTCAGCTTTGATCACAGCAATAAATTACATTTTCAAATATATTCACATAGAAAACGGTGATATTAAATTGTAATAATATTTCTCAATATCACTGATTTTGCTGCAGATAGGGTAAACGTACCTATTAAGCTCACTTCCATTTTTGAGCTCAGATTATAAAAAGAAAAAATTATGTATTAGAATGATTTTTATGTATTATAAGTTTGTGTGCTACTACACTAATATATTACTTCACAGGCAATATGGCAATCACAGTCTCATCCCCAAATATATAGAATTTATACATATAGAATTTTAATTATTTAAATTGTAACACAATTTAAATTTAAGCTTTTTGGTTTTATAAATGTTGTCTTGTCCTTGAATACTTGCATGCCGTTTTTTTTTTTTTTTTTAAAGATGTCATCGGATACCCATTTTCCACAAGTTGATATGATTCTTTAGGGTCTTAATGAAAAGTCTATAACATACTTTGGTTAAAATTTCTCAAAGGTAGTGTAAAAAACACCCTTTTTACCCTGTCAAAATCAACCCGTTTTTTGCATGTTGCTTTAAATGCTAATGAGCTCTGCTGACCCCGCCCTTCTCTTCTGTGGGGTGACGAACCGTGCTTTGAGACTGTTTACTTTAGCCGTATAATTGCTAACTAGCACGTTATTAGGAAAGGCGATTGCAAAGATTCTTAAAAAAAATCCTTATACTCACTTCTTCTGTAGATGAGGCTGGATCATGAATGATTCGCGTGAACATAGATGCATTTATGTAGATCGGGGGACACATTCCTTTCACAAACAAACGTAATCCACTGCGTCTTCAGCGGCTCAGATGTCAGGAGTAAATGACGACTGCTATGTTCATTATTACATCCAACAACAAAACACCTCAATCGCTTAGGACTCATTCTTGTCTACATCTGCTCCGACGGTGAAACAATGGCAGACGGACTGTTACAGCTGACTCAGGGCGGGTCTAAGGTTAGACGGCCGTGTCAATCAACTATCGTGGGAGGGGCCTTCGTCCGTGTGACGTCACGCACACAAGAAGCTGAGAACGGCCTGATTTGAAAAAGGGGATATTATTTTTAGGGATCAAATAAAAACCACTGGGTGGATTTGTTTCATTATAGGGTAGATGTGTACACACACTGCCAACACACATTTATGTTCAAACAACATGTAAAATTGAATTTAGCATCCGATGACCCCTTTAAATTTAATATATACGTTATTTAAACGTTTACATGTTTATTTATTTGTTGTTGCAAGTTAGTATTTATTTATATTAGCATATGAAACTACATGCTGTTTGTAGTGACTGTTGACATTTTGGTATTATGACATCCCTTTTTTTTGTTTGTGATGTGGTGTGCCACCACATCTCTTACACACACACACACACACACACACACACACACACTTACACAACCAATTGAAGTGTGTAAAAACAGATGTGGGCAAAGCCACTTCACTGTCAGGAAAGATGAACTCACTCCAGTTTACTTCTGACACAATCGCATGTCTTCATTTATAGTGTGTGTGTGTGACCATGACTGATTCCGTACACACTGTTGAATACTTCATAGCACAGAAAGGCCTTGACACACCTATTGGGAAAGAGGATCATGCCATTGTGTGTGTGTGTGATCGTGTGTCCTTTATATGGGTAAACACGGTCATTCTAGATGAATGGACCGTCAACAGTCATCATCGGTATGTGTGTGTCAAACGGATTTAGGAGTGGGACAGTGACTCAGTTTGCACTGGAATGTCTGGTGTATGGGTGTGTGTGTGTGTGTGTAATGGTATTCACTATTTTATAGGGACCAAATGTCCCCACAAGTATAGTAATACCAGTAAATTTGGACCTTGTGGGGACATTTTTAGAAACGAGCTTATAAATCATACAGAAGGTTGAAAGCGAATCAAAAAATTCATGTAGTTTTGTGTGAGGGGTAGTTTTAGGGTTAGGGGATAGAAAATACAGTTTGTACTGTAGAAAAATAATAATGTAGGTCTGTCTAATAGATTTAACATACTTTATGTAATTAATAATATTTAGAATTTTCATATTTTCCTTTTTTAATTACAATTTATAATTTTTGTCCTTTTTTTCTTAAAAGTATTGAATTTATTTATTTCAATTTTAGTACTTAACATTTTTTTAAATGTTGTATTTGTTGCGTTAGAAACGAACTGAAATAAAATACAGAAAGATGTGAATCATCCAACCGTTTTTCTTTCTTTAAACTTAGTTAGTTTTATTGAATTTGTTGTCTTTTTGTCTTTTTTTTAATTTTTTTACTAAAACTGAAATCAAATGTAATACAAATGTAATTGAATGTAATAGTAATTTTAGTGCTTCAACTTCAACTAAATGTAAACCTGAAATCTTCCCTTGACAATAAAGTTTTTGTATATTTGCATTTATTTCAGTTAACATTTATTTATTTATGTATTTAACGTAAATGTTTCTTTTTCCTTTTGTGTCGTTTTGTCATTTTAATTAGTTTTTTAACGTCTGTTTAGTTTTATTGAAATTTATTCCAGTTTTAGTAATTTTAGTACTTAAACTAGATGACAAGTTGAAATGCTGTCTTAGCAACTAGCTGAAATAAATGTTTTTTTTTTTTTTAAACAAAAGTTTCTCAAGTTTTTACATTTTTTTTAATGTTATACTTATATACCTATTTGCAATGTATACATTTATTTTGTTTAACTTTTTAAAATATATGTGTAGTTTTAGTTGATGAGATTGAGAACAATATCTCACTCAAAGGAAATATGTGTGTGTGTGTGCGTGCGCGCGCATGCATTTCTACTGAAATGACTGAATGGTCCAACCGTCTCTTTCCATATTGCACATACTTGTCTGTCTTGTCCCATATAGGCCGTTGTACTCACACAGGAAGAGGAAGTTGGGCAGAAGTTTGTGAACAGCGGTTTCTCCGGTGCCTGTTTTCTGTCTGCTTTTTTCTGCTGTCTCATTGCAAGCGTCCCGCTGAGGGGGGTGGGCTCATATTTCACATTCCTGCACCCGAAGGACAAACAAACATAAATGAGGCTGAACATCAACTTTGAAAAACACACTTTCCTTTCTGTGAAGTGAGAGCATTTTTGGGCGCGAGACAGGAAAAGGTGTGGCGACTTTGATCAGGTGTGAGTGTGGCTTTTGTGTATGTGTTCAGGAGGGGGCGGGATTCTGGCAGCCTATTGCGTCACAGAACTGAGTGTGCGTTGCCTTATAAGGGCATGAGAACATTACAGGAGACACAGGAAGAGAGTGACAATACCAGGAGACCAGACCTACCGGACCGACCTGTCTGACTTCATTCTCTCTCTTTCTCTCACTTTCTCCCCTTGAGCTGTTCTTTATGACACACCACATTAGGAGTCATGCATACATTAAAAAGTGGCCTGATTAGTCACAGGGTCAAAATTGCATTGTTGACTGAAGAAAATAAAACACCAACAAGTTGCATCGGTGTATAAAGTCACATTTTAATATTAGATTTGTATTGAAAGGACTGCATTTCCATCTGGCTTGCTTTCCAGACCTGCCCAATGTTATTTTAGTATATTTAATATACTTGTTTAGTAATTTAGTAAATGTTTTGAATGTTTTTGAAGTCACACAGGGACAAAATTGCATTATTCTGAGAAAAAAAAAACAGAAGTTGCATCGGTGTATAAAATCACATTTTATTTTAATATTACATTTCGATATTATGTAAAATACTGGTAGAGTGAATTGAAAACAGAGTTGGTGTTCAAACAGTTTCACTTAGAAACTGCTAGTAATTTTCACAAATAGTTACAAAGAAATGGCAAGTGAATGTAAAATTTTGAAGTGTAAAGACTGAAATAGTATTTTTATGTAAATGTGCTTTAATAATCTGTTTATAAGAGTAGAAGTGAAACTTTTACAAACACTGCAAACAATATAAACGTGTATTTTATTCCCATCAGTCCACAACAAATCCTTTTAATTTAACGTTATTCAGAAAAATATAAGTGTAAAACAAGCATAAATTATAGTGGAATTATTTATCGACAATGGTTATTTATTTAAAGTAAAACTGAAACTTGCGTGTGGGAGAAACATTATACAAATAAACTGGAGTAATGTAAATAAAACGGCAGTAATGAGGCTGAAAATTCAGCTTTGCATCACAGAGATAAATCACATTTTAACACGTATTCAAATAGAAAACAGTTCATTTAAATTGTAATACTATTTCACAATATTACTGTTTTTGCATTGAGCAAATAAATGCAACCTTGGTAAGCAGAAGAGACTTCAGAAACAAAAAGAAAATTGCGTTATATTAAAATTGAGTTATATTAAAAATCGTCTTTGATCTTTCAAGCTGTTTAATGCCACTCAGCGGGTGTTGCATGCATCAGTCCAAAAGAAGTTAAATGAAAAGGAGGCCTTTGTTCACCCCCAGGAGCCGTGTGAGCCACTTTTTTTTTTAGCCGTGTGAGACACTTTTTTTTTTAATGGTTGAGCGCTTTTTATTTAAGTTATTTTGGACTGAAGCAATGCAACACCCGCTGAGTGGCATTAAACAGCTTGAAAGATCAAAGACAATTTTTAATATAACTCCGACTGGATTCGTCTGAAAGAAGAAAGTCATATACACCTAGGATGACTTGAGGGTGAGTAATTTGTGGGCTAATTTTCATTTTTGGGTGAACTAACCCTTTAATGACACTGCATAGCAACCACTCATAATTCAATGACAGTGTCATAGCAACTTTTACATGGTCAAATGCCACTCATGATTCTTTTAGAATATATAAAGCTCCAGTTAAACCTGATTGGTCCAGTGAGATTAGTTGTTGTGTAGATGCTGAATGCCCACGGACTCTCACCTGCGCTTTGACTCGCAGAACCCTCCAAACACTGGTTTAGTGCATTCCACAGTAAATATTAGCCCAGAGAGGGACAGAGAGAGAGTGTTTATGTAAGTGCTGAAGAGACACATTCCATCCTGGTGTGGGCTGTGAGGAGCTGGGCCGTCTCTTTCTCTCTAGTGGGAGTTCAGAGGACTTCTGTCGCTCGCGCTCTCTCCACTGGGGAATGTGAGGAATGAACATCCACAGAGCTTCAAATGTTCCATGTTCCCCAGTGATGGGACGCTAGCGTTGGGAAATCCGCATTTTTGCGAATTAGTGCACTCAACGGGAGGTCCCAGAAGTCCCTGCGTGTCCTTTTCTTTGTTGCAGGGGCTGCATGATTGTAAAACAGAAAATGTGATTTGCCTTAGAGCGATTATCAGTTTGCAAAAGGCTATGATTGAATTAAATAAGCATGTGCACTGCCTGTTTCACTGAGTGAAGCATGGCGTTGTTCATTTACACGTGAGCAGCTCATGATCCAGTGTTTCCAGTGTCTCAGAGCGGCTCGGTTCACAGTAAATGCTGCTTCACACAAACTCATCTCTGAGTTTGGGTCGCTTGTAACATGCATTTGAATATGCAACTTGTGACAACCATCTTCACAAACTTATAGTGCTCCCTGTGATTTCAGGCAAAATAAAAAGATGGTTTAATGCATGAAAATCAAAAATAAGTATTACCTATATATGTTATTATTACTGTAAAATGACATTGTATTTTTTTAAATTTTTGTATTATTATTATTATTATTAGCCATATTGATAATCTCAGAATCTTGAAAATGCAACTTGTTCCAGCCACTTTCCCAAACATTAGTACTGTAAATTTAAATTTGTACTGTAAATTAAAATGATTATTTAAAAAAAAAAAATTCTAATGAAATTTTACAGTTGTACTTTAAATTAAAACAATTATTTTATAAATATATTGTAAATATTAGTATTGTAATTTTACAGTTGTAATGTAAACTAAAATTATTATTTACAAAATATTTTAAATATTATTATTGAAATTTTACAGTTGTAATATTTATATTTTTTAAAAATGATAAAAAATATTTAGTAGTAGTAGTTATTATAAAAATCATTATTACTATTGTATTGTATAGCCTTATTTATAAATAATCACAATTTCTGACCAAATTTAGAGCCCTACAAACAACAATAGCAAACCTGAAGCTTTTTAAAATTGCATTTCAATTTTCAAACAGAAAATTCCCCTGTTATATATCCCCCCCCCCCATATTCTAAAGCAGATTATTCCGGGATGCTGATTGGTCACTGCATCGTTCTATTTGTGTTATAATACACAATATAATAACAGCTAAAGTCTGTCAGACGAGAGACACAGTCTCTGCAGTGGCTTCTCCAGTTACCAAACAAGAAATCCGATTCCTCCTGGCAGGAAAGATCGGATCTCCTGTCTGCTAACAGGCCAGGTTGGTCTTGGTTGACCTTTGAGCCGGAGTCAGAGAGAACGCAGGGCGAGTCGCAGTATCACAGTTTATGTGTCTCTGTATTATTCTCAGCTATGGCCTGATGTGGTTCTGCTTTTTCTTTTTGTTTCTGATCAGAGTGTGGTAGATGAGAAACCACTTCATTTAATTTTGCTTGTTTCCGTGCACTCAGAAACCCACTGAGGTGTATTTCAAGCCTGTAATACTGTGCCTGCAGTACTTTGACAGAATTACCTGTTGCTATCTTAATCTGATGCACAGTCGCTAGCTAGTAGCTACAGGTGGTTGTGTTTTTGGCTCTGTCGGATGACTGTGTTGGCAGACTGGATTTCCTGTGTCCCTGTGAGGCCTCAGTTTAATCCGACCCGACTCACTTTCCTCAGTGAAAGCAGCCTTGAGAGAGAGTCCAATTCACACTTGAGTCAGCGCTAGTAAAGCTCCGGTCCGCCACCAGAGCTAAAACACACAGAACAAGTAGTGCACTTAAAATAAGCCAAAGTCACCGGGTGAAAATGGGCAGAGATGTTACCAGATAGTCTGTGAAATGGGAAAGACAGCACTGCGTTTTGTCAGTATTTGTCCTCAAATATGCTCTGATTTGCTGTTGTTGACTCCTGTTAGTTGCCTTATTAGTTACAGATTGACCTTTTGCCAAATTCCTGCTCGTCCACCACTGCTTCGGGAGGATGGCGCAGGAATTTCAAGCGCACTTGGTTTGGTGACCTTTCTTGGCAACGGTTTTTATTTCTCCCACAAACTGATTAAGCGGTTGATACGCAAACCTTGAGCACCACCAGAATCTCCAGAGCGGAACCATCGTTTTTCTGTGCGATTCATGTATCCGTGTTATTTATGAATGTTTGTGTGAATGAGAGGTTAAAGGAGTAGTTCACCCAAAAGTGAAAATTTGCTGAACATGTGCTCACCCTCAGCAACCCTCTACACTGTGAGCAAATCACTCGCATATGCGACTAAATCTTCACTCTGGGCGACTAAATGATGTCTAATATTAGCCAATGGCTAATAAATTCTCAGATTTTACTCGCCAGTGTGAGTTGGAGGCTGAGTATAAGTTTAGCACAGATATATTTTCACTCGCCAAACACTCTGACTGAGCGCTTCAGAGTTTCACTCTCCATCAAGCGATCTGTGATATTTTTCAGTTCATCTCAATGGATGCGCAGCGCACCTGTGTTTGTGTATTTGGCGTAACGTAAACTCTAGTGTGAAGGCGCACGACTCGCCGTCGCTTTGTTTCACACACACGCAGAGAGAGAGGGAGAGAGAGAATTGATGCGCTACATGTAAACGATATACTTTGTTTATATATATAAGTATAATATTTCAGTCTGGCGAGTAAACAAAAAACTTACTAGCCAATGGCGATTCAATTGCCAAGGTGTCCGTAGAGGGTTGCTCAGGCTTTCCAAGATGTAGATGAGTTTGTTTCTTCATCAGATTTGGAGAAATGTAGCATCACATCTCTTGCTCACCAATGGACCCTCAGCAGTGAATGGGTGCCGTCAGAGTGAGAGTCCAAACAGCTGATAAAAACATCACAATAATCCACAAGTAATTCCAGTCCAGCAATGAATGTCTTGTGAAGCCAAAAGCTATGTGTTTGTAAGAAACAAATCTGTTTTTAGCTTCAACCCATTGTTTTATGCTAAAATACGAGTCTTCTATCTATAATATTGCTTTCTCCAGCAAAAAAAACTGTCTGAATCAGGAGAGAAATCTGCACAGATCAAGCACCGTATGTAAGCAAAAACAGTCCAAAACAGCAGTAAACAAATATGTGGATGGAACAACAGGAGATGGACTTTTTCCACTTGAGGAAGTGCTATTATGGATTATAGACTTGTATTTTAGCCTGAAGCAACGGTTTAACATTAATAACGTCTTAATGATGGATTTGTTTCTTACAAACACGCAGCTTTTGGCTTCTCAAGACATTAACTGATGGACTGGAGTGCTGTGGATTACTTGTGGATTATTGTTGTGTTTTTATCAGCTGTTTGGACTCTCATTCTGACGGCACCCATTCACTGCAGAGCATCCATTGGTGAGACAGTGATGCAATGCTACATTTCTCCAAATCTGATGAAGAAACAAGCTCATCTACATCTTGGATGACCTGAGGGTGCGTACATTTTCAGAAAAATGTTTATAGTCAATTGTGAATCCGAAGAATGAGATGTTCTCAGACTTAATTTCCGAGTCTCCTACTCCCTGTCCATCTGCACCCGATGACGGTTGTAAAGCTCATTTCCTTTGGACCGTGGGATGTTTTTTTGACACAACCTTTCTTCCGTCTCCTTTTTTGTGAGTTAAAGTGACAGTTCACCCAAAAATGACATTTCTACGATCATTTATTCACCCTCATGTTTGATTTCCTTAAATGACAGAATGTTGATTTTTGGGTGAACTGTCCCTTTAAGACTGGAGCGACGATGTCACTCTCGGTTATTCATTTTTATTCCACCCCGAGTGCTTCCCTCAATTACTCGCACATTAATCTCTGAAACTATTTCGGCATGAAGTTTGATCACTTGTGCAATTTGTTTGTCTTGTTCAGTTTCTTTCCTTTTTCTAGCTCAAAGGTCATTCATCTCGTTCTGATCAGAGTTTAGAGTGATTTATTGTACATGTGTGGGCTGAAGAAACTTCCTGTGTCACATCCTGTAACCATACAGCTCAGAACATATGGCTTTGATCGGGAAGTGTGTGTATGAAGGTGTGAATTCACACATTCATATCAAAATAATCTTTTTAATATTATTACTTAGTTTTTATGTTATGTTTACATTTTTAGTCAAAGTCAATTTGTTGTGTTTTAGTCATTTTTATTACTTTTTTGTTTAATATGTCTGTTTAGCTTTTACTAGTAATTATTTCAGTTTTTGTTTTAGCAAAGTTCGTGCTTTAGCTGATTGAAAATTTGATTTTGGTTTCACAATTAACTGAAATAAAGTTTAAAAAAATATATATTTCTGTCAATGTATAATTTATTTCTATTTGCATATATATATATATATATATATATAATTAAGAAATTAAATAATAATTTTTTTTCAAGTTAATAATAACAACACTGATTCAGTTCTATTATCGCCAGACTCCAGGTGTGTCATCTTAAAAACTCAAAGCTCAGCAAGGAGTGACAGAACCGTCATCAACGTCTGTCTGATGCATACAAACCAGCAATTAAAAAAAACCCCGCAGTTTTGTGCGCACATGCAGACTGATGTCGCTTCTCGCTGAGTGTTGTTTTTCAGATGACACGTCAAGTTAAAAATAGTTTTGTTTCCCTCATGCATCCCTCATGTGTTGGAGATCAGCTCTCTTTGAACATCATTAGTTGCTATGAGTCTGTCACGTGACGCAGGAAACTGGATCCTCTGCTCAGGTGGAGGCGTTTGCCCTTGAGAATGGATGCAGATGCACTGAAGTCTTCGCATTCTCTCACGTCTCTTCACTTTCGGCTGTGTTCTCACTCGCTCTTCAAACAAACACACTTCATTTGTTTGGACCGCCTCTCTCTGTGCGTGACACGCATGTCTGGCATTCTTAACATCACTCTCGTGCCATATTGGGATGATTTCAATTCCTGTGAACTCTCCCTGAGTCAGACACTCCTGTCCAGCATTCTTCAATCAGCTCTTCTGTCACTTTGTGTTGCCTTCTATTTCACAGATGCAGACACATTTCAATCAAAGCTCATTTCCAGATTGGGTCTCCTGTAGTAAGGATTGAATGATACTCTACGCAAGCACATGACCACAGACGTGTTTATTTTTGCCATTTAACCAGATATATTGTTATTCAGGTTACAAACTGTGTTGATAGCTTATTTGAACAAAGTAACTGTTTATAGTTTAGTGAAATTGCTCAGCAAGATTCACTTCATTCTGATTTTTTTTTCTTCGGTTACGAAGTGTGATTTTAAAACACAGAGCAATCAAATTTTTTTTATTTAACCACTATTTTTAATTTACAAATATAATCAACAACATTTTTTTTGTTTGTTTTAACAGTCACAAACACAAAATAAAATGTAAACAAATATCTCCTTTCGATGTTTTATATGCAGATTAAATAAGTCTTAAGGAAACTTTTGTCTTGTCTCCCGAGGCCACAGGAGGGCGCAATGAGCAAAATAATGCAGCGCATTAAATTGTTTATTCAGTGCAATGAAATAACAACTGTCTATAAAAAAACGTGCATAACGTCTAAATTAACATATAAAAAATCAAATATAATTCCGTAAATTGCGTAAACAATTATGAACAAAGCGGCATAATGTATTTATGCATGCTTAATACAAAGAGCCGAATCGCCCATCACGCAGATTTAATTTAAAACATATGAGACGCAGTGAAAAGGAATAAACCTTCACAAATTCGCGACGTGTTTTCTAAACGTTTAAACTGTTTTAACTTTGCATGGCTTTCTATACATCTCTTGTGTGAGACGCGAGTGCAGCAGTCATATTTGTCCGTCTAAAAATGCGCTGAATATGCGTTCTGTGTGAATGGCTTGGTTTCGGTTTTAACCTAATCAAGATCTTCTCCGCATTGAGCTTCTATATTTCTCTAATATTTTGAATGAATAACGCAGCAGCGGCGCGTCTCGTGGGCTAGACTAACAAAACATTAAAATGCAACAACGTCACTTACATCACCGCATCTCGCGCACCACTGATGACGCTCCCTGACGCACACATAATATTCGATTGCACCGTTTTTGCATTCAAATGCAATTTTTTTTTTATTTAAATTCGACTTATTCATTCTTTATTCACAATCTCCTCATCACATACAGGCACAGCACTCATGTTCGTGTTTGTGTGTGCTGTCTGCGTCACTCATAGCACGTGGCTATATCGTGCGCTATATCGAACATTTTTTCTGTCGTTATCAATGAAGGTGTACCGTCGATAAATAGTTAAATAGCGATACCGTTTTATCGCCCAGGCCTATATGATGATATTAATAAAATGATAATAATAATTATTATAGTAATTAATAATTTAACTGTGTCATTTTTTGGCTGACTGAGAAACCCGAGTCTCACAAAGACAGGAAGTGCTATAAATAAATCAACAAATAAACATGGCATCCACCAGGACGACTCCTGCTTGGATGTCCCTCGTTCTCTTCCTGTGCTCCTCTTTTCCTCCTCTGCTGC
The DNA here is from genome assembly GCF_001515625.1 of Sinocyclocheilus rhinocerous. Taxonomy (NCBI): domain Eukaryota; kingdom Metazoa; phylum Chordata; class Actinopteri; order Cypriniformes; family Cyprinidae; genus Sinocyclocheilus; species Sinocyclocheilus rhinocerous. The sequence goes on from NW_015628323.1 coordinate 47,119, forward strand.
TGTCGCTCCGGGTCGAGAGCTCAGATTGAAAAGTTTGTTCGAGTGAATGTGAAGCTTATTATAGTTTATTAGGTGTATTATTTATTTTAATCATTTATTTGTATTTTTATTATTTATATTTATTTATTTTTACACTATTATTTAAATCATGTATTTTTAAAATATTTAATTTATTAGTTTAAATATCTTTTTATGTATTTTACATATATGTATTTTTACATTTCTACACTATTTAAATAATTTAAAGTGCCCCTATTATGGGTAATGAAAGGTTCATATTTTGGTTTTGGGAGTCCCCATCAACAGGTTGACATGCATGCAAGGTCAAAAAACACTTTCATTGTCTTATAATATGCATTTATTTTTACCTTACTTGCTCAAGGATTCGCTCAAGGATTCATTTTTCCAAACCCCTCCAATCTGCAGTGATTGGTCTGATTTCCATTTCATCATGCCTGTGATGCCCGATAAAGCAGCATTTGAGCGCTTTGTGTACAAGGTTACCGGGGAAACCGCTATTTTTACGCTCCAAAAGCAGCACCTAGTGGCAAAGAATTAATCTGCATTTTCATTCAGACCAACAGGAAAAGACCAACAAGTGGGCGGGCAATATGCTAATGTTTTATGTTGACTCACTTTTACATTTTACACTGTATTATTTATATGTATAATTTATTTTTATTTATTTGAATAATTTTTTATTTACGTTTATTTATTATATAAATGTAATTTTTTATATTTATATTAAATATAAAACATTATATTTATTTATATATAAATATATATTTATTTATATAAATAATTATATTTCTTAATCTTGTTCTTTTTTTACATTTACACAGTTTGAATTGATCTTTATTTATTTAATTCACTTTATTAGTTTAATCTTACTTGTTATTTATTTTTACATTTTTACACTGTATTATTTAAATAATTTAGTTCTATTTTAGTTTTTTTTTTAAATACTGTTTTCATCTAAACTTTCCCTGCACACTGGTTTGTAAACTCCTGTCCTAAAAAAACACTTAAAACACACTCATGCTGGTGTGTTTTAGCTGAGCAAATAACATTCACACTTTCTCCAGATATATAGTTTTTATGCCTATTTATAATTCTTTGAAGGTGTACATGTTATTAGTGAACATATTAACAGTGCAATTCAGTGTCAAATCCATAAAGCTGTTGAAAGCAGGCTGGATAGAGAGAGTGTCACTCGTGCTGATTGTGTGTGTTGAGCACGTTCCTGTGAGCACCACACCCTCACCTGTCAATCACGCCGCTGCAGGAGTGTGTGTTCGTGTGGGACGATGAACTTCATCTCGCATGCGTTCTTGAGCAGGGAGTGGCACTTCACTGCAGTCGAGAGAGTTTTGTCTCTTACATCTCTGAAACTCCACGATGCCACCACTGGTCTTAGTACAAATTATTCTGATACTAGAGCGGAGATGTGCAATGTGGCTGTGTGTTTGCCAAGAATTCGCATTTTTTATGTATTGTTAATATATTGTATTTTAATATAAATGTTTTTTAATAACTATTAATAACTTTTTTATTACTATTAATAACTAATTTTTAATAACTATAATATCTATTTTACTATTACAATTTACTATTAAATATTTATATTTTATATATATTATATGTATATGTTAATGTAAAACTTTTATATTTTCAGTTTTCATTTAAATTTTAGTGTAAGGTTGCTCTGTGTGCATGTCTGTACACACACACACACACACACACTTTAAATTTTAGAATATTATATATAATGTATAAAATAAAATATAAACAATTATTCATTGATTTTATTGTTGATATTATATTTAGATGTCTGTGAGTGTGTGAAAATAGTAATATAAATACATAATTTTTATTACTGTAATTACATTTTTTAATTGTCTATTTTTATTATTGTATTTATTAGGGATGTTCATTTTAACCGGTTAACCGTTAACCGACCGTACGTATTTTTGACCGATTAATACAATCAGTTAAACGGTTTAAAAAGTCATTTATTTATATATTTTCAGTAATTTATAAAAATATTTAAAAAGGTTTGCTGCATGGTTAAAATATGCTACGCCTATATAAAAAAATTGCGTTTTTTTCGAAGAAGAAAAAACCGCAAGTCACGTATAAGTCGTATTGTATTATTTCATTCAGAAATGGGCCTAATGCCGACGCGAAATGTTTACAAACATTATAATAAACTCTGTAAACATAGCTAGGCTATTTTAGTTCCCCTCACTCCACAAACAAATCCTTTCAATTAATACATTTTTAATTCTTGTTCTTTTCTAAATACTAAGAAGCTAAAACGAATTAATTTAGGCTAAAACTAAACTGAAACCAACGTTGGGTCTATCATTCTACACAAAATCAAATGTTTCCGTATTCACATTGTATTTATTGTATATTATTTTTATTGTTATTTTAATATATTTTTAATATAGAGTTATAAGGGAATAAATGTAGAGCATTTTTCCATATTTAAATTCTATATTATTTTAAATTTGCTTTCTAAATTTTCAGTTTTCATTTGATCAATTATTATTTTTTAATATTTCTATTTCTATTTAACTTTATTTTATTTCAGTTTTAATTTTAGTAATTTTAGTACTCCAAGTTGTTTTTTTCAGTTCATTTTCAAGGTAACATTTCAAATGATCATTTAATTAAAATGAATATTGATTTTTTTATATTATTATATGTAGATTTATTTATTTTTATTTAGATTTAGATAATTATTATTATTTTTTAATTCAAATTGGCCAGTATGCAAGGCAAGCGTGATGTAACCATGTGTTTGTGAAGTGCTTGCATCAGTGTTGTGTGTTTCAATATAACTCTGGCCAAAAGTGGCACATAAATGTATGCATGTGTGGCGTAGCGGCTCTTCCTCTGTAATTCTTCTGACTTGGATGGAATGATGTCACCCACACCCAACTAATCTCAGACGTCCCGCAGGGCTTTCCCTGCACACACACACACACACACACTGAGCCCTGTGTGAGCAGAGGTATTTCTGACGTTTGTTGACCGTGTGGATGTGGCCGTCCGGCTCAGGTCCTGACTGGTTTGTGTGTATGTGTGTGAAGGCTGAATTGTTTTTGTGGCGGGCCTGTCCCGGGTAGGTGCCTGTCGTACGAGGGTAGGGGGTGCTGAAGGGGCTCATTATCCACTAAACTCAATGGCGTCTTTGTGTTTCAGGCCGCAGGCCTAGAAACCCCTTTCCCAGTGTGATCTGATGCCTGTCTCTGTCTGTTCTTGCTGCTTCATGTTGAGCTGCTGTGATCACTCTGGTAATCCAGACTAGTCAGTTAGTGAGGATAACTAATGAGTCAACCGCTTGTGCTTTTTTTTCTTAAATTTGTAATGTTTTTTGTAATATGAAGTTATAAAGGGAGTAAGTGTAGAGCAGTTTTATTTTGTTATTTGTATTCTATTATAACATTTTGAATTTGCTTTTATTTTTATATTTTCAGTTTTCGTTTTCATGTAAATTTTAATATTTAGATTTTTTTTAATGCTTTCTTTTTTGGCTTTATTTATTATTTGGCTTTATTTCTATTTTAGCTTTTAGTTTTGTAATTTTAATATTTCATTTTTTTTTTTTTAGTTGCCAAGGCAACATTACTAATTCTCAATTAGTGTAAATTAATATTTATATTAAATGAAAATGTTGTTATATTATATTATATTATATTGATTATATGTTTTGTTTTATTAATATGCTATTTTTATTTTAGTTTAGCTTTATTCAGGGTTATTGTAGTTAACGAAGGCAAAAACCACAAAAACATTTTTGTTATTTAAGGTAAACATTAACTGAAATAAAATAAAATATAACGGAAACGTTTATTGTTTTTGTTTTGTTTAACTTGAAGTACTACAATGTTTAAAACTAGTAAGTAAAAATTACTAAAAAGTGCAGTACATATTACAATGTATCAATCATTTTAAAATAAACCATTTTTCCAGATTTAGTTAACAATAACACTCATTTCTGTTTTGCTTTTAATTTAATTTCAATTTTAGTAATTTTAGTACTTTAGTAATTTTTTTAATTATTTTTATTTATTTTATTGCCAAAGTAACATTTCTAATTTTCATTAAAATAATATTTATATTAGATATTATATATATATATATATGTAGATACATATACACACACACATATATATATATATATATATATAATCAGGATTATTATCATTAACGATAACAAAAACTGTCATTCATTTTCTGAATTAAAATACTTAAAGGTTACTACCTAAAATAAAATATGAAACTTTTTTTGCTGATTAAAAATAACTTGAAACAAGCCGTGTATTAAATTAAAATTAAAACTGAAATATACAAAAATAATTCTAATTCAAAACATTAACAAAAACTGTAATAGTATATCAATGATACTAAAATAACACTGATGCATGAATAAATGATATATACTTTATAGTTCAGTTTATATATGTAGTTTATAATAATAATAATTATTATTATTATTTGTTTTTTAAAGCAAGTTTTTTACTTTCAAAGTCTTAACAGTTTTGTGTGTCTGCGTTTGTAGAAATCGTGGATGGAAACGCCAAGATGACTCTGGGAATGATTTGGACCATCATCCTCCGCTTCGCCATCCAGGACATCTCAGTGGAGGGTATCATTTGTTTTAGAAACAGCTCTGCACAGCATAATCAAACATACTTTAGAGAACGAAAGCGAACTTGATGACTGTTCAGTAATGGCCTGTTTCTGCTGTGTGTCTCTCTGTAGAAACCTCCGCTAAAGAAGGATTGTTGCTCTGGTGTCAGAGAAAGACGGCTCCTTACAAGAACGTCAACGTTCAGAACTTCCATATCAGGTTTGAAATGCATATTAGTGTTGATCTTTGATCTACAAGCTTTATTTGACTGATCCAGGGAGGGTTTTATGCGGTTTTGATTTGTTGATTCACCCAAAGGGGGGTTTTGCATAAAGCGGTGTTAAGAATGTATTTGAATAAACAAATGATCAATGATAGCTAAAGATGATGATTAAAAGATGGCACTTGAAACTGAAATATCTCAATTACACAGTCGCTTTGCAAGCAAAGTTCCTTTACTGTCGTTTGTTACAGTTTAACAAGTTTCCAACATGGTGACATGAATGCAGAAATAGGGGAAAGTTTATAAGCTGTGGTTTGAGTGGCGCCCCCTGCTGGTTTTAAAGGAGAGAAATAAAAGTACCTGTTTTTTCTCTCACACTGTTTTTCTCTTTCTCCACAGCTGGAAGGATGGTCTGGCCTTCAATGCTCTGATCCACAGACACAGGCCAGAGCTCATCGATTATGACAAGCTGAGAAAGGTGAGCATCTCATGAGAGAAAAGTACTAAGTCCAGGTGCAATCTGGAAATGTTTTTGTACTGATTTGGGGGGAAATTTTTTTGCAATTCTGTGGAAATGATTAAAAGTGGAGCTGTGACTAATTAGCAGCAAAAAGCATAGTCAAATTAGCGAATTTATTTAATAAACATGCAAGGGGAAACGGATGTTGTAGAACTTTGTGAACGATGAACGGACATTTTGCCTCTTGCTGAAATCTGTGGAAGTCTCACTTTGTGATATTAGAAGTATCAGCGTCACCAAATATTAGTATGCAAAAACTGCCTGGATAGTAAACTATTTCTCATGAGAGGAGAATTGAATCCCAATTTGCATGCTATCCATTCTAAATCATATTTCACATTACATTACAATTTGAGCATCCCACATCTTAGTATACCATCCAGGCACGTTCTGCATACTATTTTTGATTGTACTATTTCTAATGAGAGGAGAATACCAATTTGCATACTATCCATACTAAATAGTATGTGACAGAATTAGTGCATCCCAAATTATAGTACGTCATGATTTGGTATACTATTTCTTATGAGAGGAGAATTTGCAAACTTTCCATCCAAAGTAGCACAGTGAAATCAGTAAAATTATTTAATAAGCAAACATGCCAGGGGGTGATGGACGTTGTCGAACTTTGAATGAGGTATATTTTGATTCTTTTGGAAATCTGTGGATGTTTCCGCTGTTTTGCAGGCTCTCTCAGATAATGTAGTGCTATAGAAAAGCTCAAATGATTGTTTGTTTCATTATGTTAACAGGACGACCCAGTGACTAATCTGAACAACGCTTTTGAAGTGGCAGAGCGATACCTCGACATCCCCAAGATGTTGGATGCAGAGGGTATGAACTGTTCTCTCGTTTCTGTGTGTGAAGTTAGTTGTGTGCTTTAGGCTGTGTGATGATGTTTCTGTGTGTGTGTGTGTGTGTGTGTGTGAGTGGGAGAGAGAGTGAATGAGTCGCTCTATTAAAAAGTGTGTTTTGTGCATGTCAGCACATGCCCTGTATTTCCAGGAGTTGTTCCTGTTCTCCAACACACACTTAATGTCTTCTACAAACAGTGTGTCACCATGGTAACATCCCTGAGCATTATGTTGTTTCTCCCTCAAGCATGATTTCTCCAGGATCTCTGTTGAACCTGCTGCGTCGGAGTGTGTTTTTAGTGCTATATTTGTGTGCGTGTGTGTGTGTGTATTGTTTTGTAACCCTGAATCATAGTTTGCATACTCTTCATCCTCTAGAGTTTGTGATATCAGAATTGGTGCATCCCAAATCATAGTACATCAAGAATAATATGCTAAAAGTGACTGGATTGTATGCTTTTGCTGATCAGAGTCGGACTGAGTCCTGCATACTATTCAACCTAAACTGTATGTGATACTTGAATTGGTGTGTCCTAAACCATAGTATACTATCCAGACACTTTTTGCATACTATTGCTGTTTTATTTCTGATGAGAGGAAAACTGAATCCCAATTTGCATACTATCCATCCTAAGTAGTATGTGACATAACAATTAGTATGTCTCAAATCATAGTGCATCAAAATAGTATGCTAAAAGTGTATACTATTTCTCAATATAATCCCATTTTGCATACTATCCATCTGAAGTAGTATGTGACATAATTAGTGCACCCCAAATCACAGTGCAAGAAAAATAGTATGCAAAAAGTGCCTGGATGGTGTACTTTTTCTGATGAGAGGATAATTGAATCCCAAGTAACATTAGATTTGAAGAGTCCCAAATCTTAGTAGTCACACATAATATGCTAAAAGTGCCTGGATGGTGTACTGTTTCTGATTAGAGGAGAATTGAGTCCCAATTACCATATTATCCAACCTAAATATTATGTGACGACAGAATTGGCACATCCCGAATCCTAGTATGTCAAAAATAGTACGCGAAATAGTGATGGAAAGTCACTATTTCCATAGCTCTCCTATTTCCTCGGCTCTCAAATGGCTCTTCATTTAGTATCACTCGGAGCCTTCTATTTTAGCCCAATTTAGCAATTGTGAATGGTTTGTGTGTTGGTAAGCAATTTTTTATTCAGTGTTTTTATAAAAGCCATATTTGTATGCATTTTTTCGTTACAAAAAAATACAGTTACTATTATTTAACATTTTAATAAAACTTTAATTGAACAATTGAACACAGAACCACAGCAAACAAATCAAATAAATAAAGGCAAAAGTCTTAACATTAAGACACTTTAGTCTTTAGTGCAGGTTGGCATTCAGAAATATCAGATGCCTTAGCTTGGATGTGCTGATGCGGTTTCTCCTCTCTGTGATTATTTGTCCTGTTTTTGAGAAGACTCTCTCTGAGGGGACCGATGTTGCAACAATGCAGTGTCTTCCTACCTTAACCAACGTGCTTGCATTTAAATCCGGCTCCCCCGTCTCTCACTGTCACTCTGTGTACCTGGCCTTTACCACTACACTCGCTATCTGCGGAGCGTGTGTCCCCTTTCCTTCTTTCACATAATGGTATGATCCTAGTCGATCCTCCCATGTGATTAGCCGCATGTGTATTTTCTGTTGTTGTTGTTGTAACGAAAAAATGCATAAAAATAAGGCTTTTATGAAAACACTGAATAAAAAATTGCTTACCAACACAAACCATTCACAATTGCTAAACTGGGCTAAAATAGAAGGCTCTGGCTGAAGATTCGGCCTTCCCCGACAGAAGTCGGCTCTTCTCGTTCCCTATAAAGAATCGGCTCTTAGAGCCGGCTCGTTCGTGAACAACACATCACTAATGCGAGAAGTGCTTGGATGGTTCATTGTCTCCAGTGAATTGTCTGAATCTGTATCTGTACTTGCTTTTTGAGCTAATTTTATGAATACTATTCATTTGACATACTGCTTAAGCATACTATATAGCAGGCAGGGAAAGCTATATTCAGGCACGGACAGTTTTAGTAATGAATTTAGCTAGACACTAATGCTCACATACAAATTCAACCAGTGCAGAGCGAATGGATCTGTGTCATCAAGACACAATTCGGTGACGTAGTGCCTAAAACCTGGCATACTGCCTTACTACATACTCAAAAGTATGTTCTTGGCCATCACCAGTGAATTGAGATTTGGCATTTGTCGTTGTGTGTGTTAACGAGTGTGTGTTTGAGTCCCGTCTGTCTCCCTGTATGTGCATGTGTGTGTATAACTTTTGTTTCCCTGCAGACATTGTGAACACGGCACGTCCAGATGAGAAAGCCATAATGACCTATGTGTCCAGTTTCTACCATGCATTTTCTGGAGCCCAGAAGGTACCCCATGACCCCTAACCCTTGACCCCTCATCACCTCCTCTTCAGCATGGCTTTTCCCATCAGTACTGGAATAACCAAAGAGGGACGCTGGTGTTTTAACCCGTCTTCCCCTGGCCTACGACTCTTTTCTCAACAGCGAATTGGCTCTTTCTCTCACTTTGCGGGTTGCCAGGGTTATAACACTGGACTCCAAACCCCATTTCCCTTTGAATGGGGAGCCCATAAAATGCATAACCATCCCCTCCTCTCTCGGTGGGGACACACAGGCTTTGGGTTGCTTTGCTTCACTGCTGTCTCTTTCTCTCTCTTTTTCCGCTGGCTTTGCTATAGATATCGTGGGCACTCTGCGGCCGGATGAGAAGGCTATTATGACCTACGTCTCCTGTTTCTATCACGCCTTCTCAGGTGCTCAGAAGGTGAGGAACCTTTGACCCCTGACTGCTGCCCTTGAAACTCTTAAGGTGCCTTCATGCCTGGTTTCTCATCTTGGTTCGTTGTACTTTGCTGCAACAGCAAAGGACTAACAGTAAATGTTCCCTATGGCACTGTACAGCTTGTACACAACATTTTTGCACTATTATGTTAATACAGCAATATTAGGTTAGCTATTTTAAAATTCTTGTATTTGCTCTCCTCACAATAATGTACACAAATGTAACCAAGTCAGATGAAAATCATTTTTATTGTGTCTGGGTTTTCCCACCCGGTTGGCTCGCCATATGGCACTGATTTGTTATGGATTAGATATTTCAAACAAACCACCAGATGGATGACTTGCTTTAATGATCCATTGTTTTATTCCAATACTCTTATACTTTGAGTCAAATATTGAGTCTTAAATGAGGAAAGAAGAATCTAGTCGTAATTATGGGAATGTCAGATTTGTAGCCAATTGGTAATCCTATTTGTAACCTGCACCAAAAACCAATCCAACTGAACCAGGTGTGAACGTGACTTGAAAGTTAAGGCCACTGACTAGTTTTGATTCATCACAGCTTTGGGCTTCACTACACCCAAACCATTGCCCTCACCTTTTTCTATATATGCACTTATTTTCTAAAATGGTTCTGCAGTCATTTAAGGTCCTTAATGGGTGTACTGGTCTATGAAAACTTTCTTTAAATGCTGCAAATGTGAATTTCATTGTTTGATGTTTCATATTTGCACTCAGTGATAAAGTTTGTAACAGTTGAGGACAGTGTTGTGTGTGTAAATATGAAAATCATAATGAAATTCACAGTATAGCTCACATTTAAAACACTAAGTATGCTGTTTTGATTCTTAGATGTTCTGTGTTATCTATCTACACAAGCATATGTATTATGTTTATTAATGTTAAGCCCACTTTTACATTGGACAGTAATTTTCTGTAAGGTTTTGCTGCTGCATATGAAAGATATGTGTTTTCCATTTGAAGTGAAGCCACACACTTATAATCATAGTTGTTTAAATGTGCTTTAGCATTTTACACGAGCGTTTTGAACACTTTCTGTGTTTCAGTGTTAGTTAATGCTGTAGAGAACCCTGAAGAGATCCTCCAGTGGTGGTATATAAATTGAGAATGCAGATTTGATTTTACAAATGGCATGTGGAATTTTTGGCTAGACTACACTTTCAAAACTAACCAATTTTGGTGTTTGCATGAAACGTAAATTAGTATAAAAGATAGCTTACAAGTGAAGTATGTAATATTGATGTTTAACTTAATTTTAATTTCATTTGACTAGTTTTTACGCATGTTATTGTGTGTGTATAGCACATTAACTTACAACACTTGGAGTTTTGTTTCATTGTGTGCTCAATACATCGTTTGCGTGTATTTGAATGTAATTTTGAGGCACTTTTTGCTAAACCCACCAAACCAAAAAACAATAAATACTTTATAGTTCCAAATTTCTTTCCTGTCTAAACCAAAGCAGCATATTGACATTTACAGCTTTAAACACAGATTTGTCATACTTCTTTATAGAAGTGTACTGTGTATACTGTAGTATAAACATATGGTATACACTATATATTTGTGTAGTAAACAGTGTGCGGTTCAGTGTTTTTTTTTTTTTATGTATGGATAGAATTTCATAATTGGAAAGATGTGGTATGTAATACAATTGTAACTGTCCTCTTCTGTGATAGGCTGAGACAGCAGCTAATCGTATTTGTAAGGTGTTGGCGGTCAATCAGGAGAACGAGCACCTGATGGAGGACTATGAAAAACTGGCCAGCGATGTGAGTTTAAGTCATTATGTTTGTTGTTTGTGTGATTTAAGTAGACATAGTAATATTTAAAAGAAGATCTATTTCGAGACCAACTACCCAGAGTGTTTTACTTTTAAATGTCTCAGTATGTTAGAGAGGAGAATGTGTTTTCTGTTGATCCTCTATTCATTTCTTTATCGCATGCTTTTTTCTTACAGCTGTTGGAGTGGATTCGTAGGACAATCCCATGGTTGGAAAACCGTGCTCCAGAGAAAACCATGACAGAAATGCAGCAGAAATTGGAAGATTTCCGCGATTACCGTCGCGTTCACAAACCACCTAAAGTTCAGGAGAAGTGTCAGCTAGAGATCAACTTCAACACATTGCAGACCAAACTTCGTCTGAGCAACCGACCAGCCTTTATGCCATCTGAGGGACGCATGGTGTCGGTAAGAAACATGTATATTACATGTACAATTCAAGTCTTTTTGCTTTATCACTGTGATGACATTAATGACTGTTTTGTGCAGAAACGTGTTCATTCTCAACCTCTGTTGTTGAACCATTGGCAAGGCATTTGGCTGACAAGTTCTTGCTTTCCCTCTAGGACATTAATGGTGCATGGCATAAACTGGAAGGGGCCGAGAAAGGCTATGAAGAGTGGCTACTGAATGAGATCCGTCGTTTGGAGAGACTTGACCATCTTGCAGAAAAGTTCCGTCAGAAAGCAGCCATCCATGAAAGCTGGACGGATGGTATGGATCAGAAACTACACCTGAACTTACTGATGCTTTTGAAAGTTATTTACATTGATTCACCAATCGCTCTCAGTATGCAATGACAGGCTGCTCCTTGATGACAAGAGCCTCGTCAGCCAAGCAGAAGTCTTAAGGATCAGCCATGTGATCTAAAATCTATATAGATCTAAATCGATCTTGTTTGTTTGTGTGTAGGTAAGGAGGCCATGCTAACACAGAAGGACTATGAGACCGCATCTCTGTCTGAGATCAAAGCTCTCCTGAAGAAGCATGAGGCATTCGAAAGTGACCTTGCTGCCCACCAGGACAGAGTGGAGCAGATTGCTGCCATTGCACAGGAGCTCAAGTGAGAAAACAACAAAAACAACAGAGAGGGCTAATTAATCAAATACAAAATTTAGGCTGTAAGAGATGGAAGTTGGGAAAGTGTTCAAACTCTTCTGTGTCTGTATTACAGTGAGCTGGACTACTACGACTCCCCGAGCGTTAATGCACGCTGTCAGAAGATCTGTGAGCAATGGGATGCTCTGGGTTCCCTCACACAGAGTCGCAGAGAATCTCTCGAGGTACGCATGCTTCCTCTGAAACACTTTCTGCCATATTTATACATTTTATCATGCTGACTGTGTGTGTATGTGGTCTACAGAGAACAGAGAAACAGCTGGAGTCTATTGATGAGCTGTACCTGGAGTATGCCAAGAGAGCAGCACCGTTCAACAACTGGATGGAGGGAGCCATGGAGGACCTTCAGGACATGTTCATTGTACACAACATCGAGGAGATCCAGGTACTGCAAAATGTTTTGTATTCATAAGCTTTCCATCTTGCTTCACCTTTGAAATGGAGTTCCTCGTTTCGTTGCTAGTACCTCTGGATAGTCCATTTTAGAACGAGGTGAAGGGAACAATAAAATTCTGGATGCAAGAATTCTTTCCCTAATGTCTTTCTCTTTCTGTAGGGACTGATAACGGCTCATGACCAGTTCAAATCAACTCTTCCAGAGGCAAATAAAGAGCGGGAAGCTATCCAGGCCATCCAGGCTGAAGTTCAGAAAATCGCACAGTACAATGGCATCAAACTGGCTGGAAACAATCCTTACACCACCATCACCCCTCAGAGCATTGACAAGAAATGGGAGAAGGTGAGATCTGTCTGTATTGTGAATGAGACATTGCTTCCTTCGGGTGTGTGGGGGTAGTTTTACAGTTGTGATTGCAATTGTTGATGTTATCTCTGTCATTGTGCAGGTGCAGCAACTGGTTCCACAGCGTGATCAGGCTCTTCAGGAAGAGCTCGCACGTCAGCAGTCTAATGACCATCTTAGACGCCAGTTTGCCAACCAGGCCAACATGATTGGACCATGGATCCAAAATAAGATGGAGGTATAGTCGCCTCCATTTGTGTAGCTTGATGATCTTATCATTTCTCAAAGAAGAAAAGTAATGAATGATGAATTTGTGTCTCCATGGCATGATGTTTGTAGGAGATCGGGCGGATATCAATTGAGATGAATGGAACGCTGGAAGATCAGCTGACCCACCTCCGTCAGTATGAGCAGAGCATCATTGAATACAAACCCAACATTGACCAACTGGAGGGAGACCATCAGCTCATTCAGGAAGCACTTATATTTGACAACAAATACACTGCTTATACTATGGAGGTATGCATATGCACATACACTAATTTACGATGTTGGCACTATTCAGGAACTCTAGATGTACTGTTTAGGTCAAGTGTGTACAATTCCTACATTAAGTTTGTTAAGCAATTCAAAATTCAAAATCAGTTTTTTGACTGTTTTTCCATTGCCCTTTTCTTCTCTGCAGCACCTACGTGTTGGTTGGGAGCAGCTCCTTACTACAATTGCCCGCACCATTAACGAGATCGAGAACCAGATTCTGACTCGTGATGCTAAAGGCATCAGCCAGGAGCAGCTTCACGAGTACCGCACGTCCTTCAATCACTTCGACAAGGTCAGGAACTCATTTCCATGTTTAACTCTGTGTGAAATGGACTTTACTTAAATTAGGTGAAATAAGTGTTTGTATGACCATGAAAGTCATACAAGGTTAGTGTAGTAAAGGAATAGATCAATCAAACTGTCATTTTTAATGAAAGCATTGGACGTTTTGCATCATTGATGTCAAACCTGATGTCTTTTTGCTCCAAAATTGAGTATGTGCAAGTTTGAATGAGAATTGAGTCTAACATCTTGTTTTCCAAATAACATACGTCATAGTCATATGTTTTGAAAAGACAAGATGGTGATCATTTTTGAGTGAACTGTTCCTTTAATATGCATATAGGGCTTGTGATTTTAAACTGTGTTGAGCAGTTTAAAAGCAAAGAGATTTGAGCAGCAGGCCACTAAAAATACATGACATTGCAGAGGATTAAAGTGTCCATATAAAGAAGAATATGGAAAATTTAGTCCGTGTTGCTTATGTCAAGGTGAATGGCTGTGTTTAATTTCAGTGTGACTGATGCATGATAAAAATGGACCTCGGTTTAAAATTTTGGTTGGGCTTGTTTTAATATTTGTTCCATTGCTCCATTTTCTCCACTTACTCTGGCACTAATGGGAAGGAAAACGTCTGAAATATACTGTGCGTCAAACACCTCTGACCTGAAATGTGCCACCTGTAGCCAATATGCAAATATAGTCTAGTGGATGTGAAGTAATGAGGGGGTTTTATGTTAGAGTGGAGAAGTTTAGCTACGGTAAAGTAGAGAAAATTATAAAGTGCTTTCATAATGGCTCTGTAATATCATGGATCTGAATGTTCTGTCTGATATCCATAAAAAATCAGGTCACTCACTGTCATAAGCGTGTTTCATTATACTTGTTTAGCCAACAGCCCATGTGTCTGACATCCACAATGTTTTGTCTCCATCTTTTTTGTCATGCCACTGCCTCCATCCCACACGTGCTATGTCATTGTGTATCGGTATCATCAATCCTAATCCACATGCTCTGATTGGTTCATCCACTGCGACCTCTTGCGTGATTGGCTTGCCACAGGACCACAGTGGTGTCTTACAAGCTGAGGAGTTCAAGGCTTGTTTGATCAGTCTGGGTTACGACGTAGAAAACGACAAGCAGGTATGAGCATGCCCAGAGAAGAAAGGGTTACGATGGCTGCCGTCTGTCTGTCTGTCTGTGTCTGTGTGTGTGTGTGTGTGTGTGCGCCGCTTATTCCATCACTCACTAACTCCCTCACTCACCTGTTGTGCTGTTGCTTAAAATGGTGCCCTCTGCAGGTCAGCTAAGGTTTTGCTTTCATGTTTTATGTTTCTCACTGCTTCCTTTTTCTTAATTTTTTTACTTGTCCTTGTTATAACTTCCCTCTTTCTCTGACTTGTCTTCTGTACAAACTCATTCTGATTCCTCTATCAAACTCTTCTGTCTGCGTACAACCTCTTCATCTCCCCAAATTCTCTGCTTTCCACATGCATCCTTCCTGTTTCTTTTCTCATCCTTCCCTTTGCGAACTGTAGAAGCGCACGGGGATAATGGACAGCGACGATTTCCGCGCACTGCTCATTTCCACTGGGAACAGCCTGGTACTGCTACCTCCTTTCTCAATCTACAGCAACAGTTTCTCCTGAACTCCTGCTTTTGCTTGCTGTTAAAAAAAAGATTCTGTTTTGTCGGATATCGCTGATTACTTATTATATTTTTTTTTATCTATATTTTACGTTAAGATCTGTAAATCTTAAATCTAAAAAAAAAATTATTACTGAATAGATTCTAATAGACCAGGGGTGGCCAACTTTGGTCCTGGAGAGCCACAGTCCTGCAGAGTTTCGCTTTACCCCTAATCAAACAGACCTGAACAAGCTAATCAAGGTCTAAGCGTTACTAGAAAGCTACAGAAAGAGTTTTTATCAAGGTTGAAGCAAAACTCTGCAGGACTGTGGCTGTCCAGAACCAAAGTTGGCCACCCCGTAACAGACCACAGTCAAGCACCTTAGATGCAGTATTAATTCGGCTCAAATGAAAACGGGCTGAGGGATAGATGTAAAGTTAGCGTTCAGTGAGTTTACCATTCAGGTGACCATTGAAGTCTTAATCAACGCATTGACCCAACTGTACACCAATTTCTTACAGCCTTGTTTTCATTTGCGTCAAAGATGGTGTTTAACGTTGATTCTCATGACTGTCCTCCTGGTTTTTCTGGGTTAACCTCTAACCTCTGTTCTTCAGGGTGATGCCGAATTTGGTCGTATCATGGGTATTGTTGACCCCAACAACAGTGGAGCAGTGACCTTCCAGGCCTTCATCGACTTCATGTCAAGGGAAACAACCGACACAGACACTGCAGACCAGGTCATCGCCTCATTTAAGATCCTAGCCGGAGACAAGGTATGAATGTGCACGTCTGGATGTCCCTCCAAGAGTGTCTTGTGTTATGAGACTTCAACGCATCTCTTGCCTATTCTCCTTTTCAGAACTACATCACAGCCGAGGAGTTGAGGCGTGAGCTTCCTCCTGACCAGGCAGAGTACTGCATTGCCCGAATGGCACCATACACGGGCCCCGACGCGGTTCCAGGCGCTCTTGACTACATGTCCTTCTCCACCGCCCTGTATGGGGAGAGCGACCTCTAAGGGCCAACTCCAGAACTCCGGAGCAGTTCTCTCTCCTGCATCGGTGCTGATCTTCTCACAGACTAGATAGATGAGAGCGCTGGATGGAGCCGCATCTGTCTTTCTCTCAACCATCCAGTCCTTAAAGAGATCAGTGCTCCTGAGGAAGAGGAAGATATTTAAGAGTGTTGGAAATGGGACTTCATAGCACACCTGAGGGGGAGGGGGGATAGATGTTTGGGGGAAGGAGGGTACCATGGCATTGTGGGAAGAGCAAATAACTGTTGATGAAGCTTGCCACGCATTGAGGGATAGCCTTTTGGATTCCGTGTTAAACATGTCGGTCTTGGAGAGCTTAAGAAAAGATGTAGGATAGAAGGAAAGAGAAAAGTTTAATATTGCAGATTCAGTGTCAAGGGAAGTGGGTGTGTGGCTTTGGACTGTAGCCACAGCTCAGGTTCTTTAATCTTCCGTTTCATCTTAAATTGACATATGAAAGGACTCGATGGTGTTTTTCCAGCTTTCAAGTGATTTCTCACCAGCTGATGTTGAGCCGTTGGGCTCATTAAATTAGAAAAAATATTAATTATTATTAAATTTACTAGGTTGTTCTGGGATGGAACTAAAGAGAGCTTAAAGAATCAGCTTTGGCTTCAGTCTATGCCTAGACACTTAACCTGCACCCTCTACCCCGGTGGGGAGGGCACAAGCTTTTCCAGTTAACATGCTGTTTTTCTTTGTTTTAATTTTGTTGTTTTCTTCCTAGAGTTGGTGGGGTGGGAGGTTTGGGTTTGGGGTTGGAATATGTTATTTGGCATATAGCAAGGCTGTATATCGTAGGAAAATGGACAGAATGACTCAAGTGTTTTGATAGGGAATTTGTGACATGCCCTCTTAACCCATTTTGCTGGATCGGTGGAACTCTTTGAAAATCCAACCTCAGCTTTTTCCTCCCCTTTTTATTTCTTTCCTCTCCAGCAATTGAGTTAGCGGGATTCTACGCTGTACATACTTATTTTCCAGTACACAGAACTGTCGGACTACCCATGGCGGTCACACTGGGCTTCAGGTCATAAGCAAAGATTATAAAATGAGCAGTTTCACCCCTGCGGAGTACTGTAGGCAGGCTTAGGTAGCTACAGGTTTGTTTTTAAGGGGTTGAAGAATGAAGCTACAAAAATACCCAGTCGATTTGTTGTTTTCCTTCCCCGATCAACCATACAGCATTCTTTTATTGACTCCATGACTCAAGTAGACATGTCCCTTAAGGATTTATTAACTGAAACTAATGTCCATCTGCCATCCATCTCTAATCATTTCTCAGATATTACTAAATGTCCATGTGAGAGCTTCAGTGGTGATGTGAGCAGCATAGCCTTGTAGTGACCCTCCACTAGAGCCTATGACTACACAGCTGCTGAATCATCAGTGGAAAAGAGAATTTTATATAGTCAGAAATAAGTACAAATGTGCCTGGTAGTTGCAGGTTGCTCTCTCTCCCACTCATTTTTCCTTTCCTTTTGTTGTGCACTCGTTTAATGTACAGCTCTGGAGGTTGGGGGAAGGAGTGGGAGAGCTGAAGTCTTAATGAACATTCCATTATGTCTTAATTAAAATTAAATTACTGTCTAACAAATCTATGCAATCATGTATCCAATACCAACCATGCTCTGTAATGAACGGCGGGGGTGATTTGCAGTTGGAAGTGTTGAATTGAAGTGAGAACGAATTAAGGGTAGAGGGAGGGAATAGGGTTGGGAAGATGGGCTTCAGAAGTTTTGAACAGACTTGGACCAAAAGCCTGCTCTTACGTCTGCAAAGTTGAATAAAAGCATTTGGAATTCTGATTTATTTTTTTCTTTTGTACTCTTTAATATCAAACGTTATCTGCTGTACTGGAAATTTGCAAAAAATTGCTTTCTGTCTCAAGATAAGTGAATTTCACATGCACACATAAAGTTTCCTTATAAAACATTACCACTTTGAATTATTTGTCTGTGTCCCTATTTGATTTTGTCTCTGGAGCTTTTTTTTTTTTTTTTTTACTTTATTCAAAGTTTATAAATGAATGCATTAATGACGTTCTGTCTGTAAGTCCTATCAACAACATTGGTGACAAAATATTGATTAGCAATGATTCTTTTATCCTGTGACAGACAGATTTAGTGTATTACTGTAGGCCTATTGGTGTAAAAAATGTTTTCCTCAAAATAACTTTTTTTTTTTTTCCTGTGGTAATCTGCATTATGCCTCACACGTTGTGGATGGTGCTTAATTTGAGGGCTGTTGAAACATTGAAATTATTTTAAGAAAGCTCAAATTAGCCAGATACTACATGTGCTATTATATGTAAATAAAAACTGTAAAAAAAAAAAATCTGAAACAGCCACTCTAATAAACAGTTTAGACAGGTGAGGACTCTCAAGAACCAATAGAGTTAACTTACCATCCTCCTAGCCGTCCTGAGGAGGAGTTCCTGTGTGAAAATGTGAAGTCAGCACAGTCGGTTGTGTTGAGCTCCTCAAACAACATTCGTGAAATATTACAGAAGACATCGTTTTTAATGTTTTAAGGTTATATTATTTTGGTCGAAATAGGTCGTTTTTATCGCCTGTCTGTTGGTTGTCCTCGTCGAAAACGAACGGTTAGGCTGCTATGACAAACTGAGTAAATGCAGGCTTTTTTCCCTGCTGTCTTCAACCTCTGAATCCTGGCCGTTACAGTGGTGAGGACGCGCGCCTTGTGTTTAAATTCACACGCAGGCGGGAAAAACGTGACTGATCTCAGAGCGTGGGCTGTTGTGGCGGGAATCATGTTGGTGTTGACGTTCACCTGTCGCTTACTACTCATCTTTCTGTTGTCAGATTCAGTAAAGATGACGGACGAAAATCAGGTAAACTCCCGACTGGAGACGAAAATAAATTATTTGATCTTGCATGTGTAAAATGTATAGTTGTGTAATATTTTGTAATAACAGATGCAAGAAGATTAGGACAAATCTACTGAACATGTCAGATCCATAAATAAACAGCTCGCCTAATTGTTGCAGAAAATTAACTAAAGGGAATTACATATGTAATGAGGGACTTGTCATTTTATATATATATATATTAGTAGCTCTAAAAAGTCGCAAAGATTGAATATTTAACATGTATCCCAGTGAAATAAAAAGGGTTTTGTGAATTTCTTAGTATCGCTCTGTGTCATAAATTTCCATGTCAAAACGTGCACCTGTTAACCTGCAAAAGAAAAAAAGGCCACCTGGAAATGTGAAATGCCTGAGCACAAGCCACATAAATCTGATCAGGCTAAGAGAGTTTTTGTCTAAAAGCGACACAGGAATACAGATTTTTTTTCTTTATAATCACCCTGTTTTTAAATGCCCATATGTTAAAGACAAAAAATATTGCCATTAAATTCAAAATATGCACACCTGTCAGCAAAGTGGCACCACATCTCTCATTCATTACTGAACCAACCACCTGAGGCCACTCAGACTGGGTATTTATTTTCATTCACAGTTATAAAATTGTTAGACATGCCTCATGTCTACAGTGCTGCCTTGTTCTCCAACAGAGACATCCTTGACTTTCCATGTTGTTTGTTACTGGCTGCACACTTGGCAGGAGCAGGTTTAAGCGCAGCCGTGTTCATGTCACTTCCAATGTTTCATTTGCTGTTGCACATTGAAATTGGACTGTGAAGGTGTGGAAAGATTCCATCCTGATGAGTTTGGCAAATCAGCATCAGTAACTGTTTAAGGAAATGCATAACCTAGAGTCCAAAGTTAATACCTTTACTCTGTTATTGAAATATTATAATTTATTTTATATTCTTGCAGTTGAGACCTAAACTCTTTTTGTATGTATGTATAGATTTGTTAAAAATTGGTCTTTCCAACAGCTGTATAACTTATAAACATGCAGTGCATCCTGACATACACAGAAAAAATAAATAAATAGGGCAAATAATAGATATTAATGTGCATGATTAATGACAAAAATGAGAAGAAACATTGATTAAATTCTAAATCTGATGGGTCATGTAGGGACTTGCCCTTTACAGCATGTTATGGAAAATGTGGATATTTTTCTGAGAACGGAAGATTTTCATGGTTTCTCAGTAATGATTGTGTGTTGCATGTAGAACATGCGCATGTACACACTCATCAGAGATGGAGATGTTTCCACAAACTTCTGAACATGTGCAAGTCATTTTGCAAGCTCTCTCTCTCGGGCCTCATTAAAGGACACGCTGCTCTATTCTTTTCAAGGATTCAGTAAACACTGCCACATATGTTTGGGATATTTATGGGTAATGGAACTTCCGCTAATATAATTCTAAACTGTTTGCCTGTTTTTTCCACACTACGTCTCTGATGGACATCAGAACATGTTTATGTACAATAGAAAAGATATAGAACTCTTTAATACTTTTTAGAATCTGGCATAGAAAGATTTTTACTGTTGTAACTTGGAAAATGTATGCTCTGATATATTCTTATTACAATATTGGCCAATTCATACTGAGAGCAAACTGCCATCTGACCAATATTGTAGTTTTTCATCTATAATTAAAGTACGCAAGGATGCCAAATTAAATTGCAGGAGAATATTTTTGAATATTTAATCTTGGGGCTATTTAATATATAAATATGTACTCTCTTTGCTTGCCTTCAATAGGATAATCTGTCCTTTGAGAGAGTGCATTAATATAAATCTTTCATTAGCGTGTCTAAACCATCTCGCATCACCTTCCCATCATGGGACCTCCAGCGTTTTTCTTGACAGTAGCCTGCTGTTCCTCAGCCAGACACCATGTTTCTCTTTTTTTTGAGAGTTTTTACACAGTCTAGCCTTTCACATTCAGCCAGATGTAAAGAAACTGACCCCCTCCTGTTCTCTAATTCTAGTTGCTGGTGTTGGAAAAGCAGTGGCGTCAGGCGTGTGTGCTGGACTGTGCTAGAGGGCGCCATCAAGCTGTGTGTGGCAGCAACGGCCGAATGTATAAATCTCTGTGCTCTTTCCAGCGTGCGCAGTGCATCAACAGACGGCTGAGGACGGCTGCAGTGTCAACATGCACAGGTGAGGTTCATCACAGGGAACAAAGACTTCTCATTTGCTGTCAACGGAGGCTTTTTTTAAAAGTCTGAAGTGTTTGTGTTTGTCAGCAGATGCGTTGAAGTCTAAATGTCAGCTGGCTCGCTCTCAAGCTCTGCGGGCCAGCGCTCATTCTGATTCCTCTGCTGTCTTTATCCCAGAATGCAAAGCCGATGGAACTTATACAGAGGTAATGTGATGCTGAAGTCCAACACCTGGCGAGGAACATGTGATTTAAAATATGTTTATATTTTAGGATTTTTTGATGAATTTAAAAGTTCAAAATAACCATAAATGTCTTTACAGTGACATTTGATCAGTTTATAGCATCCTTGCTTTAATTTGCTGTTTTTGTTTGTACAAATTTTTTCATATATTTGTTAAAATTATTCATATATATATATATATATATATATATATATATGCATTAATTAAAGTATTAATTTTAAAAATTAATTATATATATATATATAGAATTAATCAATTGACTAATTTTTCTTTCATGATTTAATACATTCAGGCTTTACTCTTTCAGTTCCTCTTTTAAGGAAAAAAATTAATATGTAAAAACTGTGTTTTATTCAAAAGAAAAAATACTGACCTAAGACTTTTGAGTAGTAGTATGTATACGTCCTTTAAAAAACGGATAATTCCGGTCCTTGATTCCGATTGGCTGAGCCACGTTCGAAGCTGTTGTAAATTACTCTACAAACATACACCTTTGTTTACTTCTGTGTGTTGCTCGGCAACCACCACTGTTTCTGAGGAACTACGTTGTTTGGTGGAAGAATACTGTTTTTATTAATATCATTACACTTTATTTGCTCTGTTTTATTTTGTGAAACCTTACTACGTATATGGAATAACCATTTTATAAAAGCAATAAGCCCCGTGAAGCCGTGGTTTACAGTGAATT
>NW_015628323.1:69639-82985 GCF_001515625.1 Sinocyclocheilus rhinocerous
GCAATAACCCCGTGAAGCCGTGGGTTACAGTGAATTTATAACAGCTAACAACGCCCCTTAGCTGTTATAAATTCACTGTAAACCATGGCTTCTTGGGGCTTATTGCTTTAGTATACATATATAATATTCAAATTAATATCTTAATTAATACTTGATGGCATTATTTGATGACTGCAAATACAGCCCTGAAATCTGTTTTCGATGTAAAAAAAACAACAGTTTCCATCAACCATGACTCAATGCTCCAATGAATACAAATGCATTGAACTCTTATGACCTTTGACCTGTAGGTGCAATGTCACAATCAGACGGGTTACTGCTGGTGCTCCTCTCCTGATGGGATTCCTATGAGCGGAAGCTCTGTCTTACACCTGCGGCCCAACTGCACTGGTGAGTCCTGTTTGAGAGCACAATCAACTAGTGATACAATATAAACCGTGGGCCTTATTCAGGATTCTCTAAACCACTGGACTTCGAGTAATAAAATACAGTGAAAACATCTCTAGATCACTAAGAACAGCCTAGCACTGCAAGTTTTGCACGGGCAAGCGTCACTCACATTTTCTTAACAAAATTCAAAGCAGTTTAATAGTTTTATCACTCAATTATGTCAATCTGTGTTGAAGGTCAGATGTCAGATATGGCTCAGGAAACTGAACAAGAATTAGCACAAGCAAGTGAGAAGAACACACACACACATACACAATTAAATAAGTGTCCCAGTATCTGCCATGTTTCCCCTCTGGGTTTAGAGCGAGGGGTTCAGTGGCGCTCCACTCCAGACCCTGAGCAGCGCTCTGCTCTGAACACTGCAGGTGAGCATTCAGTGTCAATTACTTTATACTTATACTTTATATTACTATTCATATATATATATGCCATTAATGAAAAATCATTTTAAATTCAGGAGTCACAGTGCCTCCATTTTGGGCAACAATCCTTCTGAACTCTGACCCGAATGGAAACCGTTCTGTCAGGCGACCCGCAGGTGAGAAGGAGAGACGATTGAGGCTTCATCTGAGTGTTTTGAAGACTGAATTTGTTTTGTGTTTTACTCTGCAGACTCTTTAAAGACCTGCAAACATGAGCGAATGTCTGTGCTCACTGAAGCGGCCATTCGAGGCTCAGAAGAGCGTTTTGTCCCAGAATGCAGTGCAGATGGGAGGTACAGAGCCGTTCAGTGTCACAGCAGCACAGGATACTGCTGGTGCGTGAGAGTGGATTCAGGGCGGCCCGTCCCGCGCACTTCAGCCAGGTAGGGAGGTTGTGTGTGTGTGTGTCTGTGTGTGTATTAGTGAGTGTAGAAAACTCTACATGATTCTGAACTGTGTGCAGGAACCAACTGCCTGACTGCAGCGCTCAGGAAACACACACGCTTATCATCAACAACAGCTACACACACACTCCTCTCTCAGGTCAGTATTAGAGAAGTGACATGCAGAATGGGAAGAATGTCAAAGCAACAAATCCTGTAGAGGGAAAACATGCATTTACCCTTTTAAATCTAGACATGACCAAGTTGTTTATACAAGGTATCATATAGACCATATGTGGAAGCTTGTTTCCGCAAAGGAGTAAAAAAATAAAAAGTTAATTTTAAAGGTAATATCTAACCGTTCAGAATTTTTATCTCACAATTTGGACTTTTTCCTTCATGATTCTGAGTTTATATCTCACAAATCAGACTTTTTTCTTACACTGCTGAGGAAAGATTGTCAGTAACTTGGAAGAATTGTGAGATACAAACTCAGAATTGAATGAAAAAGTCATCATAAAAAAAAATAGCGAGATGTAAAATTAGAATTGAGTAGAAAAAGCCTGAATTGAGATGCAAACTTATAATTGCAAGAAAAAATCTGAATTGTGAGATATAAACTTAAAATTGTGAGAGAAAATTCTGAATTGTAAGATACAAACCCAGAATTGTAAGAAGAAAAAAAAAAGTCTGAATTGAGATGAACTCAGAATTTAGGTAAACAAAGTCTGAATTGTGAGACATTGCAATTCTTGACTTTTTTCTCAGAATCTTGCAACTGCCAGTTTATAACTCAATTCTGAGTTTATATCTAACAATTATGAACTTTTTTTCTCACAATTCTGAGAAAGTCACCTTTTTTTATTCCATGGCGAAAATAAGCTTCCATACAATACTAGACTCATGGGCATTTATGTTAGGGCGAAGAACCACCAAAATGTCAATATCGCAGCACTAATTTGTCTGTAAAAGGTGTATTTTTATCATAAGTACATTTAAAGCAGCACTATGTAACTTTTTCTGTGTTCAAAATTTGCTAAATGTATATAATGAGCGAGTACATCATGAATTCATCTTCCAAACCGCGTTTTTGTCTTATTCCGAATCACTACGGTACACTTATAATAAGTACTTATATTTGGACTATTGTAGGCTGGTCGGGTCGTCACAGCTGCGGAGTAACACATACCTGCGTGAATCGCCAGAGACATAAACTTAGAGAAGTAGCTCCGGTTGGAATGTTCTTCCGCGGGATGTGTGCAGTTCTGTTTATTAACCGCTAGAGCGCCAAAAGTTACATAGTGCTGCTTTAAAGGATCTTTTATAGAGTTGTATATACCATTTCGAATTAAAATTTTATACAATATTTGTATTAATACAGATTTCTGGCATGAAACTCTAGATGGCGCAGTCCAATAGATCTAACTCAGTATGACATAATGACATCATCATCACATGGCACAGCTTATTGGTTCTCTCCTGGATCGGTAGCCAATAAGCTCGCTGCTCAACATTCAAATACTTAGCTAATGTTTGTGGTAGCAGTTTGCAGCACACTTCAGAAACCCTCCTCCTTCCCCAGCTCCACCTGTATAGATCTGCTACAGGGTGATCATGTATGTTATGGGGGTTATTCATGTTATATGTAGAGCAGCAGTATTTCTTACATGCTCACAGCAGCATGCTGTGGATGTATTGGCAGTAGCAAGTCTCGGTACTTGCTCTGCCGCAGCAGCGTAGCAGATCTATTCCACCAAGACCCAATACATTAACATTCTCATGTACATTACCATGCAAATCACTCCGAGAAAAAAATCTTAGCCTGTTTGACTCTCTACAATATATATATATATATCATTATATATCATATAATATGTCATTTGCGATATCTGTCTGTGTTTGTGTAGGTTGTCCCAGTGTACGAAAGGCAGAATTTCTCAAGAGTTTAATACAAGCATTCCAGCAGGAAGTTGAAAGTGGTGCTTCATATTCTCAGTACAGGTTAGAGATGCACACATCAATTACAGTCATTAGACATCATGATATTGAGTCATCAGAGTAAACGGTCACTCGGTGCATTGATCTGATCCCAGGCGACATTTCAGCGTTTATTTGTGAGTGCAGTTTGCAGCACACTTCAGAAACCCTCCTCCTTCCCCAGCTCCACCTGTATAGATCTGCTACAGGGTGATCATGTATGTTATGGGGGTTATTCATGTTATATGTAGAGCAGCAGTATTTCTTACATGCTCACAGCAGCATGCTGTGGATGTATTGGCAGTAGCAAGTCTCGGTACTTGCTCTGCCGCAGCAGCGTAGCAGATCTATTCCACCAAGACCCAATACATTAACATTCTCATGTACATTACCATGCAAATCACTCCGAGAAAAAAATCTTAGCCTGTTTGACTCTCTACAATATATATATATATATATCATTATATATCATATAATATGTCATTTGCGATATCTGTCTGTGTTTGTGTAGGTTGTCCCAGTGTACGAAAGGCAGAATTTCTCAAGAGTTTAATACAAGCATTCCAGCAGGAAGTTGAAAGTGGTGCTTCATATTCTCAGTACAGGTTAGAGATGCACACATCAATTACAGTCATTAGACATCATGATATTGAGTCATCAGAGTAAACGGTCACTCGGTGCATTGATCTGATCCCAGGCGACATTTCAGCGTTTATTTGTGAGTGAATCAACAGCATGGATCAAGGTTGAATCACTTGAATTTCATTTCGATTTTGCATTTTGAATCAACATTATCATAGATTAATTAAAGTTCAGTTTTGGTTTATACGTATTTTTTTTACCTTTTTACAACAATTTGAAACTTTTTCAAAAATTGAAACCGCAACTAATATTATTTCAACCACATTTCAATGTTGAAGGTCAGTTTCTGACTCAACAAATGAAATAAAATGTTGTAAGTATGAACATTATTTTTGCAATTCAGTTTGGTTGCTGAAATGACTTGCTTCACATGTAAAACAATGTTGTTATTTTTAACTAAAACTATTAAAAACATTTTTATTAATTGAAACATATATATATATATGTGTGTGTGTGTGTGTGTGTATATATATATATATATATATATATATAATATTAGAATTAATTAGAATAGTTGCCTGTGCAACTGACTGAAATAAAATAAGTTTAAATAAAACTAGTAAATATACAAATAAAGCTAACTAGAAATAATAATAAAACTAATACAAATATTTGATGAAAAACAAAGGCTTAAAAAATGTAAATTAAAATTAGAAATGATGCCTTGACAACTTACTGAAATGAAATGTTTAAACTGAAGTACTAAAATGACTGAAATTAAAACTGAATAAATGTAAATAAAGCTTAATAGAAATATTTTAAAATGAAATCACATACTAAAAATAACAGCTCATTCAAAATGTTAATAAATACTATTACAGTATATAAATAATACTAAAATATCAGTTTAAAAATACAAGAAAAATCACAAAATATTGTTTCATTAATTTATGCATGCACTTTGTAATCTTTAATGATTTTAAATACATTTCTACGTTCTCATTTCTGTGGCAGGTCTAGAACGTATGTTGATGTAGAACCTCTGTTATGACTTGGGTTTTGTGTGAAGTGTATGATGCTGTTCTTGTCTCTCAGGACACCTGCGGCCCGTCCTCATGTCCTCAGCTCTCCGGCCTCTTTCTCGTCTGTTCAAACTCTCCGTCTGTACTTTACGCTGCAGGACACAGACGCTGACGGGCTTCTGAGCGAGCGGGAAGCGCGTCCGTTACGTCTCCTGCTCCGCAGAACTCTGCGTCCTCGCCGCTGTGCCAAGAAGTTCATGCAGTTCTGTGACCAGAACGCAGACCGCCACCTAAGCGCTCAAGAACTCACTTCCTGTCTTGGTATTTAAGGCCGGACTCCATAAATATTGTGCAAGATGAAGTATCTTTGGAAATGGTTTGAGACGTCAGTTTGACCTTCATCTCCTCACAGCTCTTTTGAGTCTCAGACTGCAGCGTTCAATCACTTCACTCTGGGTTTTTGAATCTGTTTCAGCTCTCGCAGCCGCTCTGACCTTTTCACTTATGCAAGTCCAAACACCGCACCTTTCAAATAAAGGACTTGTTATTGGTTCTGTAAAAATAACCACGGTTAAGCCTTTCTGGCCACTGGAGCGGTCGAGTGTGTGTGACTGTGTATTTGAGTGGCTAAGACAGCGAGTTTGGACACGGTACAGTACCATGGTAAATTAACATCTTAATCATTCGGTGTTCATGACATGCAGTAGGATCTGAAAGTCTGAGACCACATTGATAACTTAAATATCTACTTTTTTTATTTAAATTTGGAATTAACTAGAAAGTTTTAGGACCAAATACTAAGAAATTCTGAAATGCATCTATGTCTTTTTAATTCATTTTTCAGCCAAAAAATATGCAATTCAAATTCAAAAGTCTGGGGTCAGTACATTTTTACATTTTTTTTTTTTTTTGTTGAAAGAAATTTATACTTTTGTTCAGCAAGGATGTGTTAAATCGATACAAAAAAGTCATAGTAAAGACTCATATTGCTAGAAAAAAAAACTTTTTAAAACTTTTTATTCATCAAAGAATCCTCAAAAAGTATCACAGGTTCCAAAGAAAATGTATAAAACAGAGAGTTCCGGTCCTTGATTCTGATTGGCTGAGCCACGTTTGAAGCCGTTGTAAATGACACTACAAACATACACCTTTGTTTACTTCTGTGTGTTGCTCGGCAACCACTTTGTTGGAACCACAACTGTTTCTGAGGAACTACATTGTTTGGTGGAAGAATACTGTTTTTATTAATATCATTACACTTTATTTGCTCTGTTTTATTTTGTTAAACCTTACTATGTATATGGAATAACCGTTTTATAAAAGCAATAAGCCCGCGAAGCCGTGGTTTACAGTGAATTTATAACAGCTAAGGGGGTTTTAGGCACTCCGCTTCGCATCGCAATGCCCCTTAGCTGTTATAAATGCACTGTAAACCACGGCTTCTTGGGGTTTATTGCTTTAATTAAGCAGCACAAATGTTTCTAACATTGATAATAAATCAGAATATTAGAATGATTTCTGAAGGATCATGTGACACTGAAGACTGGAGTAATGATGCTGAAAATTCTGCATGGCATCACAAATATATTTTGAAGTATATTAAAATAAAAAATGTCCATTTAAATTGTAATAATATTTCACAATATTACTGTTTTTATTTTGTAAATAAAAATAAATGCAGCCTTGGTGAGCAGAAGAGACTTGAAAAATCTTACTGATCCCAAACTTTCAAACGGCATATACTATATGCCAAAGTACCTTGGTATAAGTGTCATGGTTTTTTATAAAAGCACAATAAAGGTGTTTGTCTTGAGTTTTGTGTTTCTTTAAACCTGACAAGCCTTAAGGAGGTCAAAACCACAGAAAATCCTTGAATATGAATGAAAGAATCATAATAATGTGACTCAGACACCCTTGACAGGTGTAAAGATTTTTAAGCCACATTTACACATTATACTCATTTACTCCAGTGTGTGTTTGCTAAGCTCATTCTATATAATATGTCTGTGCATGTGTTTAAATGTTGGTGTGTGTTTGCTATTCCATATTGTTGTTGTTTTTTGTATTGTACACTACTAACAGCTTACCTGACTGAATGTGTTTCTCCTGATCTTAACGTTTGACCTGCTTAGTTGGATAGTGAAGTAAAAGCAGCAGCACCAAAGCACATCCCTAGGTGGCAGTGCAACTCTAGTCCAGATCTGAGTGATTCTGCATTGAGAGACTGACTGTTTTTGACTTTTGACTATCAATTTGCTGCATGCATGATACAATTTTGAAGTGGCTTTGCTTGACGAGACATTTGGTAGCAAGTAAGAGAGATATTGGTTGCTTTGTCATAATCATAAAAACTGTTGTTTTTGAAACACCTAAAAACTGGGCTGTTAAGGTTACAGACACTCCTTCTAAATGGGCTCCCTTTATCACCCATTTCACCGATTACTAGGGATGTAACGATTCACTCAACTCACGATTCGATTCCCAAACAAAGATGCTGCGTACATGCAACATGATCAGTTTTTAATCTAAATTAGATTGTATAATTTCGAAATTTGAAGCAAAAACAGAATGGTATGACTTCAGTTTTGTGAAACTACATAAAAATATCTGCATGAAACTGCGGCGCTGAACGAGACGCAGATTCACTCTCTGCCAGCAGGTGGCGCTTTAAAATAACAAAATTTAAATATAATGTAAATGTAAATAACAAAACTAAATTGAAATCCAAATCAAATACATAAGTAACACAAATAAATCTCTTCATATAACAAACTTAAGGCTTTGTCTGTGCTCTTTCCATTTAAAATTAGAGGCAATCACTGCATTTTATTACTACTAAAAACCACTGAAAACAACTTATACTACACTTATATACAAACTAGAGAATATAGACAACAGAAAGATAAACAAAAGGTAATACGAACACTCACCAACATGCAGCCAAAACTGGAAAAAAAGGTTTTATTTCATTAAAAAGCAGAGCATACAAAGAATATATACTGTATGTTGTAGTAACCTGCATCATGTCTGGTACTATTAGCTGAAAAATAACTTTTAAAACATCCAAGGCAGCAAATATTGAAACTATATCTCTGCCATCAGGATTCTAAACAGATTTCACAATCACATTCATTCATTTCTTGTTTGCATTTAAGCCAGGTTGGGATTCGTGAATCTTATTCAGTTTCTTCAACAGTCTGGGATGTGCACAGAACAGTTTGTTTCTGATATGTAATCTGAAGAGCAGTAAATACAGGAGCACATGATTCATATGTCATTTGTGTTTGTATGTTAAACACTCACATCAATGCATCAATGTGGCAGGCACCATAGTTGCTCTGTATCTCACATCTGGAAACTAATCGAAGAATGCGCCTTGGGATTTTCTCTAAAACGGTCACAGCACCTGGGAGGGGGATATCCTGGAACAAAGTCAAGATTCACTATGTCTGTATTTGTGTCCATTAAATCCTCTTAGAACAAAACTTGAGCTCATGTCACATTTCATATTTAACATTTCATATTTCAACATTACATTTTGTAATTTGCAACAACACAAATTCATAAAGGGAGCAGAAAGAGTACAAATTAAAGCAGCACAATCTAATCATCATTATCATTTTATTGCTAGCCTGAAGAGCAGGGGCGGATTTAGTGAATTAGGGGCCCATACATATGCACACATTTACCTAGATCAACTTTGAGGTTCCTTTTTTGTTGTGATGCTTGAGATACAGGTTTTCACAAAAACAAAATAAATTCTGAAATAATAAACCTCACAATTGAGCCTTTAAATATATATTTTTAAAGGGGTCATATGATGCTGCTAAAAAGAACATTATTTTGTGTATTTGGTGTAATGAAATGTGTTTATGCGGTTTAAAGTAAAAAAAAAACAACATTATTTTCCACATACTGTACATTATTGTTTCTCCTTCCTGCCCCGCCTTTTTGAAACGCGTCGATTTTTACAAAACTAATCGGTCTGAAAAGCGAGGTGTGCTCTGATTAGCCAGCTATCCAGTGCGTTGTGATTGACCGAATACCTCAAGCGTGTGACGGAAATGTTACGCCTTTATAAAGAATATCTCTTTGGATTTGAGACTTTAGTCTTTGTAACTTTACAGATCTTCTTTATGCACCAAGAGCTTGTAACACTCCAAAGAGAAAGGAACATTTTAAATCGCATCATATGACCCCTTTAAAGAAAAGGGATGAGTCAGAAGTATAAATTATTATATTACTTTAAAACGGGGTTATGTGGGTGGGTTTTCACATTGGACTGACTCTGAACAAAAATTAGAGACTGGATTATTGAAAATGCACATTCATTCTGCACCAGTAGGAGGCGCTTTTGGACGTCAGAAATATAGCCGTTTCCCGTCACGTCTGTAAACAAAAGCAGCGCTCTGCTCATAAACGCTACTTTCTCAGATAAAATGAAAATGCCAGCGAAACTTTTCTGAAGACAGTCGGTTCCCTTCAGAGATTCATTCATATAAAAACTTGAATTAGTGACAATGAGAAAAGTCCACTGACGAGTTACCAGCGTAAACCTGGGCTCCCAATTGCTTACTCTTTCCAAAGGCTGTCTAATTTTAAACTTTAAAATACATTTATTTTTTAGTTATTTTAACTATAACATTTAAATGAAACTGAAAAAAAAAAAAACATAATGAAAAGAAAATACATTTACACACCAAAGGATTATATCAACCAAAAAAGTGAGATGCTACTTGGGTCCTTATAAATGAGCAAGCGGCATTTAAAACAAACATGCACGCTGTTGCCCAATATTTAATTACAGCTTCAAATGCATGATATTTTCTTTTGCCACAAGCAGAATACACAAAAAGCATGTTCAACTCAGACACATCCGCGCTTAATGCGCATCTCGTATATGAAAAATATTTTAAGGGGCCCGTGGCTTTTGGGGGCCAAAGACGGTTGCCTACCTTTGCCAAATGGGTAAATCCGCCTCTGCTGAGGAGCATCATGACAGAATGTGTCAGGTTTAGGCTGTATTGGTCCCAGTAGATGATTCTGAGCTTCAGTGCTGGTGAGGATGATGGCGATGCACATGAGCAGCAGTAAATATGTTGCTTTGGGCCCCATGGCTGAAACAGCAATGAGAGGGAATACGACGTTTACACTAGTGTTTTCGTTTTAAAACGCGTAACGTTTGCTGCGGTTCTTCCTGGCTTCCACACTACTCCAGAGTATTTTACTGTTTGATTCTCAAAAACGGAAATGTTTGGAAATGCTGCAGACCCCGTTTTAGACTCAAAACTCTGGTGTTGTGTAATATTTAGTTCCTGTGAAAAACTCTTCCAGTTCCCCTATTGTGGCCGTTGAGACCCTTAAAAATATTAAATGTGCTTGCTAACCTAACGTTATCTGAGCTCTTTGCCAGAATAAGTTACAATGAGAAGAATATTTACAAATATTATGTCAGCTCACCGTTAGACATGATTATGAAACTTCATGAGACGATTTGTGTTTTTACTTGTATATCAGTGCTGTAGGGCTTGTGCTTCAATGCTCAGACTAAACCAGTAGATTCTGTTCAATTTGATTGTAATGTGTTCATATTAAAAGTAGTGAATAGAATTGAACAGTCTGTATTTGTATCATCTATATCTTTTTTTTTTTCAATCTACATTATGTTGTCAAATCCATCTCTCCATCTTTCTATCACTCCTACCATAATCAGATTTTGTCCTGTAGGTGTGCAGCGGGGAGAAATTGGACATGAATAAATCATAAATCTACTTCATTTCTGAAGCCAGATTCAGTCTCCCTGTTAAGATCAGGATAATAAGCACGTTGAAGGACTGAATTAAATAAAGTGTGAGACAGAGTGATTTGCAGCACAGTTCCTGTTGGAAAAACCAGGTCATAGCAGCTTAAGGTGGTCAGGTTAGTTTCTAGAATAACAACCAATAACTTTTATGTTTCTGCTCTTATGTGTTCTGCTAAATAACCAGCTTAACCTTGGCCCCAGTAGTTTGCAGTTTAGAGAAAGAACTCACTGCCCAGCTGAACCAAAACCAGATAGAAACCCACATATATAATGGTTTAGAATGGGAAATGTATGTGTTTTAGTGGAAACTGTAATGGTCCCTACTGGTAAATTGTTTGCCTGTATTGGTGCCATGTTTAAACCGCTAAATCCTAATTTGGCCCAAAACACACCGCTGGACAGGGTTGCCAGGTCTGTAACAAAACCAGCCTAAATGCAAATCAAAAATATCCCAAAACAATCCCAGTGACCCTATCCAAATATCAAAACTCAACATATGCCACTTCCATGCCTAAAATATATATTTTACTTTCACTGTGTGACATTATAACTCCTGTGATGATTTCTACTGTTCTACCCTTTTTTCTTTTCAGCAAGATGGATTTGCCAAATCAGGTAAAACAGACATTTGAAAGTTATATAGTAGCATGTAAAAAAAAAAGTTTAAAAAAACATGTTATGTAGAATTAGAACGGTTCAGTATATATTTTTAAGTTGGCAGCAGGCACCGCCATTTGTAACTTGGATGTTTTGCAAGACTTCCGGTCTTTCTAGTTATTCTACCTGTAGAAAACAGCCTGATATGTTGCTAACTGTTATTTGTTTTCATATTATTTTAATGTATTATAAACATTATAAACACACTGGTTTGTAGCTCAAATAGTTTTACGCTGCACATCTTCCAGTTTTACTAGCGGCTAATGAATGGGAAGTCTCCCGCATTGAAATAAAACAGTTTACTTCCGCGTTGCATAAAAGGTGGATATACTTTTTTTTATTTTTTTTTTAAAATCCTCTCAACCTTTAGTTCTGAATTCTTTTTGGACGGTTCAAAAGTCCTCCAAAAGTGCTTCATAATTTAAACCCTTTTCTCATGAAAGCAGTTTGAACAGCGTTTGACTTTAGTCGGCTACAGACAAGTGGTCTTTTCCACCGTGTTCTCTGTTCAAACGAAGGGAAATGAAGTGGACACACAAAGGCTAGTGATGGAGAATAGAGGAATAGAAGGGATTAGACGAGTGTCGAAGCAGTAATGGATGTGTTGACGTGTCGGAGCTCGTCCTCAATTACGGCCTCTTTATGAGACCTCACGCCGAGTTGTGAGAGGATTTTAGCAGTCTTTTAAAATCCAAAGTCATTTATGAATGAAAAGAATGAGGTACTATTGACGAGAGAGACATAAAATCGTGTGAGATCTTCCTCCATATAGAAACGCGCCCACACACACACCTCATGCCAATGGTGTGTATTGTCTGGCTAAATCTATCATCTTTTGTCGCGGTTCCTTCATGCTTGACGCTTTAGAGGAGCTGAAATTGGCTGTCAGTATTCTGGTCCTGGACTCGGAGCTCCTAATGGAATAAATTGGTTCCAAGATGTTCAATTTAACTGTGACCCAACACCTCGGAAAGATGATTCATCTGATATGCAAACCAGAGCGTGACCAACAGGCAAGAAACGGCAAATGAACTGCTCTCTCTCTCTCTCTCTCACACTCACACACACACACACACACACACACGCAGACAAGAAGGTTAAGTGCATATACAAGGTCAGCTACATGATTTTACTAATTTGCTGATTGGTCTCGACTGTGCAACGCATAGAAACAGTGCTACTACTGATAGTTCAGACCTGCTGTAAACTTGTTTACTGACCTAAACTGGGGGCTGTTTCATAAAACAAGTTTACCAAACAAGCCAGGCTTACTTCAATTATTCTGGCTTATTTTGAACCAAATCAACTGACAATAAGTCAGACTAACTGAAATAAATCTGGCTTATTTGATGATCTCAGATAACGCTGTAGTCTCTTTCTACTGTACTACAGGTATTTATTGCCTTAGCCAGTGCTTGTGAGGCATCTTCACCATCAAAGATAGTATTTGTCTTCTCTATAAAGTGGCTCCATGTTTGAAATGAATGCTGCTATAAACTCAGTAGCTATTTTCTTTCTTTCAGTTAATTAAAATTGGCTGACAGGCCACCATAAGAGAAGTAAAAAAATTTGAATTCCAGCAAAATTGTGAAATATTATTACAATTTAAAATAACTATTTTCTGTGTGAAAATATTTAAAAATGTAATTTATTCCTGTGATGCAAAGCTGAATTTTCATCATCATCACTCCAGTCTTCAGTGTCACATGATCCTTCAGAAATCAGTATAATATGCTGATCTGCTGCTCAAGAAACATTTATGATTGTTATCAGTTTTGAAAACAGTTGTGTTGCTTCATATTTTTGTGTAAACACATTTTTAGGATTCTTTGATGAACAGAAAGTTAAAATAGAATTTTTGTAACACTCTGTTGACTGTCACTTTTGATCAATACTGTATAAAATGTATTAATTTATTACAAAAATCTCACGTGTATATATACACACATATTTAATTATAGTATAATTATATTTTAAATATTGTAGAATTAATTAAATTATATATAATGAAATAATTGTTATATAATAAATTATAATATTATATTATATC
>NW_015628323.1:83101-92685 GCF_001515625.1 Sinocyclocheilus rhinocerous
ATAAGATTATGAAGACCAGATCATCTCATTAATTTAGAAAATATAATGAGAATCATTACTGCCATCCATAAAGATACAAAACATCAATGTCCATCAGTCCAAACACACAACTGCCAGCAATTGGAAGTTGTTCTGACTCAAATCTATAAATTCAAACTCTATACTTGTGCTGTCTTGTTTCACCGAACCCTTCAGAGACTGATAAAGTCAAAAAGTGAACGTCATGCTTTCTCTTTTCTCTTTTCACACACGTCTGATCTGACCAGATGACTTCTCGCCGGCTGGAGGAGAGAGGAATCAGAAGACATTACTGAAGACAGAAACACAGCTGGGTCCAGATCATCACCTCTGCCCGTCCTCCAGCTGGACCAGACCGCAGGAGGAAACAAGACACAAAAGGTCAAAGAATTTTGCTTTCTTTCTTGCCCCTCTTTCTGTCATCTGTCATTCGCTGCTCAGTTTAATCGCTCCTCGTGAGCGTCCAGATGCTCCTGTAGTTCCAGTGAAGGTTTAAACTGGATTCCTCTGATTATTTGAATGTAGATTTGGCATTTTATTTCTCCGTCTGCCTGCCGTGCATGGCCTTTCAGTTCATTAACTGTTCATTTACACACTCCTCTTTCATTCCGTCCGCTTCTCTCCGGTCTGTGAATGATTGTTTCTCATCTCTGATTCAGTTTTTAATTAAAATACTCCTCTGCTGAGGCTGTGGAGAGATATGGGCCTGCAGAACCCTCAGGAAATATGTGCTGGGACTTGCTCTGCTTATCAGTCAATCTGCATTATATTGCTTTTTATTAGTTGTTCATCCAAATAAAATGCTAATTAGTGTGGTTTATAATTGTGTTTGCGGGCAAGTCTCACATAGACAAACTTGTGACAATAACCATAATAGTTCAGCTTATTCTGACCAAAAAAAGAAAACAAAAAAATGACCAAATGCAGTTAGTTTTATTTTTAGGTGACTTCCTATAGTGTGGAACTGTTTTATATAGCAGGTTTTCCTAAATTAGGGGTTTGTGAGTTGATGAAAAACTAATAATGAATTAAATTATAAAAAATGTCAAATTTGAAATTAATAAATCATTTTAAAGCAAAACTCTTTTGGGTTTTCCTGCAGGTCATGTGACCATTGTTCAACATACAGTCAAACCAAAAATTATTCAGAGACCAGATACAATTTTTGATATTTTTTTTTACTAGTGGGTGCAGGACACTGTAGTGTACTGTGACATATTATACCCAAACATGACCTAGTTTCTGTCTCCCATTCGTTATGTCATTTGGTTCAGGTGTGTCTAGTTAATTATCTTCATTTGCCAGTGTATTTAAGTTGTGTTCAGTTCACTGTTTTCAGTCCGGTCTACTACGTCCCTACGTGTGATCCTGCCTCTCCGTCCTGTGTTTGCCCTATTGTGGATTGTTCAAGACTACATTGTTCATCGTCTTCTTCGTGCGTTTCATTCACCGTAGCAGTGATAGCTGGCTAATATTTTTATGGAAATCATGATACCTTTAGAATTCATTCAAGTTTATTATAAAGTTTGGGAATCCCTCTTTTATAGGATTATCATGATCATGGGCCAAAAACAAATTATTTATAATTGATATTTTTGGTCCTTTTGGTGAAAAATATAAATCTGTAGAACTCTCACAAACCGCGCAAACTTCAAATCCTAAATACGCTTTTTTCTCAGACTTGTTCGTACTATAGCGGTCCTGTAAACTTGTAATTGTGTAAAGCCAGCAAATCAGATTTGACCTGCTGATTTCAGTTAACATCTGTCATTTTTGTGTGCAGTCTGTCTGACCCTGAGACTAACGGAAAAGAAATGGCTTGACTGTTTTTATGAAGTGTAGTAGGCCTTCAGTATTTATGATCGTGAACACAACACTATTACTAATGTGAATTCATCAATTTGTCTGACCAGTTAAATCAGACAGGAATCGCTGATCTCACCGAGAGATAAATGACTGCAATATAGTCAATTAAATCACTTTAATAGTCAAACAGACAAAATCCATAAAGTCTGTCTGTGCGAGAGCTGCGCAGACGCCAGTTCTGAGCCAGCGGCGTATAATAGTGTTCTCCAGGCCACGACGGAAAGATTAAATATCAAACGAGCATCTCGGAGGACCTCAGTCTTTGATAAAATGCCACTAATAAAATAAAGCCTGAAAATGACTGGAGACTCGTTATCAGGTGGAGTTCACGGAGCGTGAGGATTTACAGACAGAATACAGAGAGAGAGGATGAAAGAGAAATCTGAGGAGGTGAAGAGACGTCTACAGCATATGGCCTTTATGAGACGCACAGCTGCTTGATGGAGGGACACTAGAGGAAGTGCTCTGGCGTCCTTCCTGTCTCCTCCTGGTGTCACCTTGTTTGATGCCCCCGTGAGAGCACTGGTCCAGATGTGCCCACAGCTGCTGATGTCTCTTCACCACCACAACATCAACCACGCTCCTTCAGGTGTACGGAGAGATTGTGATTGATAAACGGGTATTTTGCATCAGTATTTTATATTTTTGTGTGTTAGTTCTGTCTTAATCTACTGCATTTGACACCGACAGTCAGTTCAAGAATTAAATAGTTTTTAGATCATTTGGCCTAATTGAGACATTTCCTGGAGGCCTAACAGAATACTTTTATCTTTCCTGTGCATAAACACCCTTCCACACATTTATCATGGTAAGCGTTTTGAAATACTATAAAGCATAGATAGATAGATAGATGACATTTCGACAGATTTATAATCTTTAAAATTTAAATGTTTTATGTAACTTTAGTGCTTAATGTAACTTTTTGCTTTGTTTTAAAAATAAATAATTATTTTAAGAATTCTTTTTCTTTTAAGAAAATGAATTCATTCATTTAGAAGTGGTGAAAACCATGGGCGCCATGGTAAATGTTTGTAACTTTATAACCATTTTTAAAAGTGTTTAAACATCAAATTATTTGTGTAATTATTTGTTTTCTTTCATTTAGAAAATAAATAATGTATAATAAATGAATGAATAAATAAAGGATTCTTGCACTGTGTGGAGGAGATCCTTTGTTTATTTATTTATTTATGCAAAGGATGGTTACCATGGTAAATGTTTGTAATTTTTATGACCTATTAACATTTAATTGGTGTTTAATGTAGCTTTTCCTTTTGTTTAGAAAATAAATTAACAGATAAAAGATTCTTGCACTTTGAAGGAAATCCCTTATTTATTTATTTATTTATAGTAGTAAAAACTATGGGTAGTATGGTAAATGTTTGTAATTTTATGACAGTTTAAGGATGTTTCACATTGAATTGTTGTGTATTGTGTATTGTAACTTTTGTTTGTGCTGTAAAGTTTCTCCAGGGAATGTTTCATATGGTGTTGTAAACTTCCTCATAAAAAGAGCAATCTGAGATATAAACCATAACAAGTTAAACCATATCCTCACATTAGCAAGTCAGTGAGACCATCATCATCATCATCATCTCTCTCTCTCTGGTCTCATAATGGACTGGACTCATTTACTACGGTACTGAGAACCTGAGAGTATTTTTATCTAATAAAAAATGGAAAAATCTATAACATGGATCTGTTACACTTGATAAGGTATTCATTTCACGAAATTGAGAAAGGTTGATCTCAGTACTTTCACAGAACGTTTGAAGATCTTTCCTGATAAACTCTTCAGTGTTTTAACAGTGCTTTTCTTTGCAGACGTTTAGTTCACAGATGTCTGGACTGCTAGTGAGTGTTTGTTCATGTGACCCTACATAATATTTGGCTTTTCCTTTTGTAATATACAGCGTTTCATATATTTGAGAACACTAATAGAGTCATTTATTTAGAGTATAATCTAAGCCGGTATAGTGAGAAGCAACATGACACCACGTTCACAATTTTACTATATCTTCATAATCTGGTGGATTTCTGAGTGACACATAATATTCAATGAGAATTATTGGGTGGGACTTGATTTTATCCGTCAGGATTTGATTGGATGTTCAAAAGTGTCTCTGTATGACAAGTGGGTACAGGTCTGAAAATTAAGAGGGTTTGGAGTTAGAATATAGATTAGAAGCATTATATTTTTCTGTGGTAGAACATGCACTGATGAACTGGTCTAATTTTCACAATAAGACCAGAAACATGTAGGGAAGTTAATAGTGATGATCTTGAACATAAACGTGTGCTAAGAGAATCAAAGAGCATCTCAGGATCTAGTACTATATGTGCAAAAAACAGAAATTACTATTGAAAGTAACCCCCCCCACACACACACACCAAAACCCAGAGGGGTGCAGGACTGAACTCTGATAGCAGGGATTTTCCCTCCTCTGTTTTTTGTTTTTTTTTAATCATGATATACTGCTGGTCACATGACGTTCTATAGGGTGAAGGTTTTATTTTTCCACAGATCTCTCTCACACACACATTATTTATTTATTTATTTTCCTGTGGCAAAAACAAACTTCCATACTGCATTATACACATTTCATTGCTTAGTATTTTTTTTTACTTTTGATACTTAAGTACATTCAAAATCAAGTACCTTTACTGGAGTTATATTTTATTGTAGTATCTGTACTTTTACTCAAGTATACTTGATTTTTGCATTTTGTCCATCACTGATACTAATGTTGTCAATTTTTTATTTTTACAAAAATAGCATTATTTTTCTTGTGACTTAAGTCAAAACTCATGAATCATGTACTATAAGATGAGTGAGGTATTAAAAGTATTAGTACATTTTGATGTCATGTTGACCTCAAACGTTCAGTGATGATATCATGTAGCATATACGCATGTAGTTTCAAATGTTTATTGTTGCATTATGCATTCAGTTTCACTACTATTTTAATAGTGTGCAGTACACTAGTGATTCCTTCTCAGCACAGCCTGAGTGTGTCTTGTTCAGTCTGTCAGGTTTCAGCAGGAGCGTTTATGATTTTGTCCACTATTGATCTCAATCTCATACCTACTGTACGTGTGTGTGTGCGTGTGTGTGTGTGTTACTGATATTTGTTTGCTCGTGCTTGATCTATTATGTGACTGACAGTAATTGTTTGGGTCAAATCTGAGCTTCATTAGACACTTGTCCAGCTCTGTCCTCTCATATTCCTGATGTCTGTACATGCGTGTCATTATTCACAGATGTCACACTTTTCTTTTCTCATTACTGCACGTGTCAGAGATGCTTAAACTCCAGATGAGTGATTACTGCTGTCTACATGTGTGTGTGTGTGTGTGTGTGTGTGTGTGTGTGTGTGTCACTCAAACAATCTCACACACACATCTGCAGCAATGCACGTGTACATGCTGACACACACATGCATTCATGCATTTAAACAAGTGTTCTTTAAATCCTGCTGTACATGCATCAGAATTATGTTTCACTTTTGTTGTGACTGAAAAGCATTTATAACCGCAGCTGTATGAATGTATTATT
The DNA here is from genome assembly GCF_001515625.1 of Sinocyclocheilus rhinocerous. Classification (NCBI taxonomy): domain Eukaryota; kingdom Metazoa; phylum Chordata; class Actinopteri; order Cypriniformes; family Cyprinidae; genus Sinocyclocheilus; species Sinocyclocheilus rhinocerous. The sequence continues at coordinate 88,542 of NW_015628323.1, forward strand.
GTTTGCAGAGAGTTGACCGTCACTCTCTCTTTTTAATGCACACGCACATTTATTTTTAATTAAATGTCAAGCGATGTCAATTTAGATTTTATCTGCTATAATCCACTGGCCTGTTTCTAAAACTGCTCTTTTCTTTCTCCAAATGGAGTATTTACAGATCATCTCCATTCCTAACATCCTTATTAATGCTCTAATACTCAGTCTTTTTCTGTCTATTTCACTGATTTCTATCCTTTAATCAAAGTGTGTGTTTTGTTGTATAGTATAAATACATTTCCAGACAGCAGTAGACACATTTGTTATTTCTTATAATATAATTGGACTGAAAATTACTCAAACTTTAAAATTGCTAATTATTATTATAGGCAATCACTGAATTAGGCATACATCAGTGGACAAAATCAGTTCTGAGTTTTTATCTTACAATTTTGAATGAATTTTCTCACAATTCTGAATTCTTGAGAAAATGTTTGAATTGTGACTTCCAGACAGCAGTAGACACATTTGTTATTTCTTATAATATAATTGGACTGAAAAGTTCAGACATTTTACTCAAACTTTAAAATTGCTAATTATTATTATAGGCAATCACTGAATTAGGCATACATCAGTGGACAAAATCAGTTCTGAGTTTTTATCTTACAATTTTGAATGAATTTTCTCACAATTCTGAATTCTTGAGAAAATGTTTGAATTGTGAGATGTAAACTCAGAATTGCAAGAAAAAAGTCGCAATGAACGTTTTTCTTTTCTTTTTTTTTATCCTGTGGTAAAAATAAACTTTCTATACTACCCTATTTACAATAGAAAATTGACCTTTTTGTTTATGGATATTTGAAAACTTTTTATTGAAATAATACACTTAAGAGTAAACTGTTAATGGTGAACTCTTTTAGGACACTTAATTGCATATTATTTACAATTAAATGAAAATGTATTACAGTTTAAATTTATATTAAATGCAATTAGTGCTTTTTTGACCCACTTAAGTACATCTTAATTTGTAATTTCATAATTCTGTTGTCTTTGAAATATGGTTGATGTGTACTGCTGATTGTACTGACAGGGTAAAGTGAAATTTACTTTAATGTTCAAAATACACTTTTATAATGAATTTTGCCGTTTAAAATATATTAACTTTAAATGTAGTATCAAATAGTTAAAATTATCAAGCACGTTATATGTGCATTAGTATGTTAGTCAACACATTAAAGTAGATGTACTTTTTTAAAGCATGCGAAAGATTACATAAAACATAAATTGTACTTTAAAATGTAAAACATAGTCACGAGTGTGCAATTAAGTAGTCTTTTATTTTAATATTTTATTATCAACAAGTACAAAATTAGAATGTAATATTAATATTTACTTTTAAGAATTATTAAAAGTATTTAAACAATATAAAAAATATACTTTAAAGATTTTAAGTACACTACAAGTGCGCATTCAACACAATTAAGCACTGTTTACCTTAAAAATACACGTTTACATTTTTTAATTGTGTATTTTTTTTATTATGAGTGAAGAAATAAATGTCAAAAAAAGTTTGTTACAGTAAGTTAAATTGGACATTGCATTGTTGGATATTTTATTTGTTACAGTGTACTCAGTATAATATAATATAATATATATTATAATATAATATAATATAATGTCTGTGCATTTTCTTGCTGTTTTTTTTTTTTTTTTTCCTGTTTAAAACTTTCAGCTTATTACAGAAGAGAAAAGGAAAAAAGACAATAAAAAGAGGGCAAAACCTTTAAAGGGGTCCTATAATGCTCTTTTACAAAGTCTTGATTTTGTTTTGGGGGTGTACTAGAACAGCAAACGAGTCGTTCGTTGTAGTTTTTGAAAAGTGATTTCTGTTAAATAAAATATCTCCTTTTGAATGGGACTTTGAGCTTTGTAACTTTGCAGATCTTTTTTATGCTCAAACAGCAACATTACAGACTAACTAAAGTTGAAAAAGTGAAAAAGCATAATAGGACCCCTTTAAGAGACGGAAAGTGTTCCTCGGTGACAGGAAGACCTTATTCTCCTGCAGACTGTGACGGCCTGTCAGAGCTGAGCAGGTCTGGGACGATGTCAACCATTCCCAGAATTCAGTTCACCTCCTCATTTAAAACATCCCAGGGAGAGAGAGAGAGAGTTGATGAGGGAAGGGTTGTAATATGATCGATGGACTAAAACATCTCTCAGTAATTGAGACCGAAAATGAATGTACTCCTTTCAATTCTGAGAAATTCAACCTGCTATTGAACAAGATACAAGATGGGGAATAGAAAACGAGACAAACATGGAGACCTGAGCTGAATGCCAATTCATATACTATATATCCAACACAAGATTAGGATTAATGCATCCTAAACTATAGTGTGCTGAAAATCACATACAAAAAGCATGTGTATTATTTAACAGTAATGAATTTTGAGATATACATTTGAGGTAACTCATGCTTTCATGCAAAAGTATATAAAGTGATCTGAAGTATCAAGATGCAAGTTTGTGTCTGTTTTTTAATGTATTTTTATTTATTTGTATTTATTTATTTTTCAACTTGAAAAGTTGTTATACTGCCTTTAAAGTTTTAGTCAACTTGAAATGTAAAGTTGTGTTAATTGGCAGCTTTGATATTTGTGTATCTCAACAATCTAGAGAAGTTATTCTAATGCTAAATTTTAAGTTATTAATTAAATAATTTTTTACAATTTGTACCGTCTTCATACTCAAACGTACATGCTTTCCAATCATCACCAGCAAAGTACACAAGTCAAAAATATTAATCCTAAATTTAAGATTTATACAAAATATAAATGTACATCCATTTGGATTACACAGTTTTAACATCATAAACTTAATGTGATGCATATTTGTCAGTCATACATACAGTACATGTAAATTTGTTATATTTCTGTAATAGCATACTAATAAACTGTTAACTGTTTTAAATACACAATAACAGGCTTTATACATGTATCATCCATAAATCTAATTTGTTTCAATCTCATATACTTTAACTAATTATGACTTATTCCACAGCAAGACATTTTTTAATGCATAATATAAATGCATTTTGAAAATATGATTATTTAAATAAAATCAAATAGATGCAAATAGTTAATAATATACTATGTCATGATTTTTTATGACTGACAAATATGCACCACATTAAGTTTGGTTTGTTTGTTAAAACAGTGTAATTCAAATAAATAGATATTTTATATGCATTTCAAATACATGAATCTTAAATTTAGACCTAAGTGTATTTGTAATGCATAGTAGCATGTGAATTTAAGTATGAAAGACAGTAGTGATAACGTTTTCTGAGAAGGTGGAATAAAATAAATAAATAAAAGAGGCATTTTACAAACATAACCAAATCATAATCATCATTAATCAAGGGCAATAAAACGCTCACAAGATGCAGAAGCAGAAGCATGTGTATCATGTCAGCCCACCACATCAGAGCGAGAGCGGGAACATTACTCTTTGACCTGCTGGTCAAGCTCTAGTTTGCATATCAAATGAATTCTCCTCCCTGTGTGTCGCGTCAGAGCTGAGTTGACCTGGATTATCTCGCAACCAATTTATTTCATTAGGAGCCGTGAGACTGGGATCACACGGCCTGATCGAACACGAATACACACACACACACACACAGACAGATCTTCTGTACCTCAGTTGTTCCCTGAACATAGGAAGTCGAGGCAGAGTCCTGCACGGGTCCTGTTTGATAAACCCGCACCCGCAGTAATTGACAGAACACTCGTCTCGATCCGTTATCCGACAGCAACACTATAATTCCGTACCCGACCCGAACCACCTAATAAATGTTTGGTTGACCAATCAGAGGAGAGGGGCGTTTCATTCCCGCCCACATGTAGAGATTGAATATTCAAGTTGCTTATTCGTTCTCGATCCGTTATCCGACAGCAACACTATAATTCCGTACCCGACCCGAACCACACACGTATTCTCCTACATGAGGTAGACAAAACTCGTTTATTAAAACTTCTATTCAAATTGTGAATAGCAGGAAAGTAGGCGGTTTCGCTGTCGGTCAGTGTTGCCAGACGTACGATAATTATCGTATTTGTACCATAATTTTGACCTCTGTACGATGTACGATCAATAATACCATAAT
>NW_015628323.1:93494-119732 GCF_001515625.1 Sinocyclocheilus rhinocerous
TTTTTCATTTTTCAGATTTCAATATTAAATTAAAAAACGAATGATCGGAAGATACCCTGATTGCTCCGGTCATCGTAAATGCTTCATTCGACTTTTCGGAGATCATCTACTCTTCCCTGTGGATAACCTCTGACCTATTTTCTCTACGATCTGAATTTCTGCGTATTGAATTTTGAATATTGAATTTGATGTTCCGAATTTCCTCTTCATCTTGAAAACTTGAAGCTGTATTTTTAAAAACTGGATATTTGCAGTCTAACAATTCAGAACAAAAAATCCGCTGTTTGAAAATACATGTCTATTAAAAAAAAAACTGCCATAAAAAATTCAATTGTTACATTTAAAATGTTAAATATTCAAGTTAAAAAAATCTAATTCAGAACTGTTAAATGCCACATAAAATTCAGTTGTTAAATGACATTTGTCAATAATTCAAATTTACACAATTCAAATTCAAATAGTATTGTCATATTATAAGCTCCATACCCTTTAAGAAGCTTTTCATGAATCCTGCCCATTGTCTGCAGTAGCTGATAGCCATAGATATTGTGTATGCAGGTTTTCCTTTTTTTTATTTTTATATATAATATGTAGTGTCCAATAACTGTCTCTGGAGTGATGTGTATGAGCTGATGTTGCTCTCAGCAAAGCGTTTGTGTAAAACCAGCATCTCCAGAGGCTTCTGTTGCTCCAGCTAATTGCACAAACTTTTCTTTTAAATAATACAACAAAGCCTAATAACTAACCTCACACACAATCATACAGCGTTTCACTGAACATGAACACATTCAAATCCCAACAGCAGTGAGAAATACAAGCGCAGAGGGAACACACACACTTTATTAAAGATTATGTTTATTAATACTTGAACTCTGAACTCTTATGCTGTATACTGGGGTATTTACAGGACATCATCATACATGCTCTAATTATATGTATATATCACTGACACGCGATAAATAAAAGAACAAATGTTGTTGGCTGATGGCACTGTAGTGTTTAAAACAAATGACAAACATTATAAATCACAACAGTTGACAGGGTTTCTGTGGGTTTAAAAAGCTCATCATTGGACCTTCCACAAATTAAGGCCTTAAATCAATGCAGAAAGACTTTAATTGATAAAGTCATGGCATTTTATGTTACATGCATTGCAAAAATGCCTAAGTATTTTCTAATACAAATATCTAAACATCTTTAAATCAAGATACATTCACTTGAGAAGCAAACTGAACATATGAAGTCTTGTTTTCTGAGAAACTGAACAAAATGAAGTGAGTTCATGTTTAAAACAAGAACAAATATCTGCAATGGAAACAAAGCTTGTGTTCCCTTTGAATTAAGTTGATTTTTCTGACCATTGGCAGACATTTGTTCTTCTGAAATAGTCTTCAGACATTCGCACTGGAAAACAAGCACTTTTTGCAGTGTGAAGGTACAGTAAAAGTTATATACCATATTTCTAGGGAGCTATTTATGCTTTTTTGTGAAATTAATAAAGTAACTGTATTTTCACATTTTGAAGTGTTTTGCGAATACAAGACATTTACATTTAGACACCATATTAACTAATTTCTTAAATTCTTTACTTGGTCTTAAAAGGTCTTACATTTACTTTCAGAAAACCTGCAGAAACCCTGTTTTAGAAACATCTGCAACTGCATGTACCAAAAATATTCAAATTCATTAATATTTTTAAGACCTGCATACATAATTAATGAACATCTAGACTTAACTGGAAAAAAAAAAAAACATGGAAAAGTTACGTTTCGCTCTGCTCAGTGGGCAAAAAGAAAACGTTTTTAATTTGTTGGTTTTGCTTATTCAGCCCATTTCTGTTAGTCAGTAAAAATATAAATTAACAGCAAAGCAGGTCAGTAAAATTATAATAAAATGAAAGAATGGATGGTTAAATACAGCATTGGCCTTTTGGGGTTTTGATTCTGCAGGAACCTGAAGTTCTCGTGAAGTTCTGCAGATGGATTTCTCACCGCTGTCTCTTTCTCTTAAAACATTTTCTGCTCTGCAGACTCAGTGTTCGATAAGTCTTGTTACCATGGAAACAGACACGGTCACCTCTCCGGCACTGACACAGATAAACAGAGACGACAGGAGATGTGAATGAGATGAGAAGAGAAGACACGTGATGAAAAGACTTGAAAGAGCCAGGATGAGGTTGAATGGAGAAGCGCTCCTCTGGAGATCTTCTTCAGGACCTAAAACACGCAGAGCAGGTTCCTCCGCGGCTGGACTCCTGCTGTGGCGAGATGGTGTCTGCAACCTCTGACTGCAGCAGATCATTCTCATTATCTATAATGTGCTTCACCAGACAGTGCGCAGCCTCATCTATATTAATATTCTCCTGTAGAGAGAGAGAGAGAGTGATAGTACCTTTCCTGTCAGTGTTCACACACTTCGTCTCTGGCTGTGACTGCATTAATTAGCTTGTGAATATTCATGACGTACTGTAGCCGAAGGACTGTGAGTCAGCAGAACGTGTGTGAGTGGTTTTGTCAGCTCTAATGATCTTCACACACAAACACCTGATTCACTACTGATTCACATAGCTCATCCAAAAAAAAATTTAATTCTGTTATCATTTTCTTCCTTGGAGCACAAAAGGAGAAATCTAACAGCTCATTCATTTTGCATGCACTACTCTTCAAAAGGTTGGGGTCAGTAAGAGTTTATTCAGCGAGGACGCATTAAATTGATCAGTTTGAAGTGACAGTAAAGACATTTATAATGTTACGAAAGATTTCTATCCCAAATGAATGCTGTTCTTTTGAACTTACTATTTATCAAAAATCCTGAAAAATAAAATGTATGATAGTTTGCACAAAAAATTAAGCAGCACAACGGTTTTCCACATTGATCATCAGAAATGTTTCTTGGGCAGCAAATCAGCATATTAGAATGATTTCTGAAGGATCACGTGACACTGAAGACTGGAGTAATGATGCTGAAAATTCAGATTTGGTCACAGGAATAAATTACATTTTACAGTAAATGCAAATAGGAAACAGTTATTTTAAACTGCAATAATATTTCACATTATTACGGTTTTTACTGCATTTCTGATCAAATAACGGCAGTCTTGGTGAGCAGAAATTGAACCGACACAAGGCTTGTTTCTGCCATGGACTAAAAAAATAAAAAAGGTAATTGCAACTTTTATCTCACAATTCTGAATTTTTGTGCAATCTCACAATTGCAAAAAAAAAAAAAAAAAAAAAATTCTCAGTATTGCGGGAAAAAAAAAAAAACTCAGATTCTGAGTTTAACTTGTAATTCTGCCTTTTATTCTCAAAATTGCAAGTTTATACCTCACAATTTTGTTTTGTTTTTTCTGCAATGGAAAAAAAAAAAAAAAGGTAATTGAGACTTTCTCCGAAATCAGTTTTTTTCCTTGTAATTGCAAGTTGAACATCTCTCTTTTTTTTTAAAAATCAGAATTGCGAGAAAAAAGTCTGAATTGTGAGAAACAAACTCAGTATTGTGAGAAAAAGTCAAAATTGTGAGATAAAAAGCTGCATTTACGGGTTTTTTTTTTTTTTATCTCATGGCGGAAACAAGAATCCATGAATGATTGTGTGTCAAGTGTAAATGATTCTTTCAACCAATTAAACCGCAAACAAACAGAATGGAAACTAGATCATACGATGACCTTTCACTCGACCTTTTAACCTCTGTGCACATCACATTGAATATCTGAAGACTCTGCTGGTGATATGAAAGCAGTTTTTAAATGATAATTCATGATGTACCTTGGCTGAAGTTTCAAACCATCCCACAAAGCCGTTCTCCTGGCAGAACTGCTCCATTTTGATGCCATTGTTAGTGAGAACATCTCTGCCCTGATCGCACTTGTTGGCGAGCAACACGGCCGCCACGTGTTTGCCATTGGATAAACTCAACTTGGCGTCAAGATCCTCCTTCCACTTCGTCACCGCCTCGAACGTCGATGGCCGGGTGACGTCAAAAACGATGAAGGCTCCCATGGCCTCTCGATAATACACCCGCGTCATGTTCCCAAAACGCTCCTGGCCTGCAGAAGAAATTGAATCAGAACAAACCGCACAAGAGTCTTCTGTAAACACCAGCTATATAGGTCATGAACACACACATTTCACCGTGACTTCATGATGATCATAGCAGAACACAAAGACAACAGTGAGAGGTTTATTTTCAGCTGAAGCCTCGGGTGAATGTGAGAGAATTTCAGTCTTTCTGCTTTTTCTGATCCACGTGATCGTACTTTGAGATTCTTGTACACATTTCCAAGGGTCCGAACTAAAGCCTGGATATCGTTAATGAGGAAAAGCACATTCCAACGGCTCCACTGAGCTCCAGTGAAAAACTTAAAGCTCAGTGCTCAGGATTAGTGTCAGAAGTTACTGGAGCAGTGGAGTGAAGACTGAGAAACTATGAAGAGAGCAATGGAAACTACCCAGCTAACAGAGAATGTTCTCAGAACTTTCTGGCAATGTTCTCTCAAAGTTATGAATAAACATTTTTCCAAGAACTTTTGTGGTCTTTAGTAGCAGTCTAAAAATGTTAGCACACAACCATTATTTGTACATTGTTCATGGAATGTTTTTTTTCTTTCTTTCTGAAACATTGTAGTTGTACATATTTGAAATGTTGCTACTTGTTTCAGAATGTTCAGAGAATATTGAAAAGTAACATTCCATAATGTTTGCAAAATTCTAAAATGGAATGTTCTCTTAATGTTTGCATAAACAAGAAAAAATGTAAACATTTAAAAAAAAGGACCTTTTGAACTTTTAGAGAACATCCAGAAATAATTTCCTCATAACTTAATGGCAAAACGTTCCCTGAACATATTTTTGTTAGCTGGGTAGTGCAGCAACATGAGACGTCCTATAATAAATGAGTCCAACAGCTGAGAAATAAATAGTTGCCATTTACAACAAAAGATGTCATGTTTTCTTTCCATTTAATATCGAGCTTTTTTATTGTAAAGACATTCAGTCATGTAAACGTTGAGTGCTTAAATAGCCTACCTCTATAATCGAGTTGATTTGGGGTTTTTTTCTTGGGAACGACTAAACAATGACAAATCACGCTCCTCTCTGATGCCTCTGCTCATTTAATCTATTTACAACGACGTTCCTGTTTTCCTTCTGGTTTGTTTATGTGGAAATCTCCCTCACATGAGCGACGAACACATGACAGAGCCAGCGCGCGTGAGGATCGTTATTCAAGAGAGACTGGAGAATAAAACAATGCGGCTTCGTAATTAGATTACGACATATTTGAATAGGTTTGGTTCACATAACATTATAACGTTATATAAAGCCTTTATATAAATTATATATAAAATGTTATATATGAAATTGCAAAACTCTAGCCTATATGAATGGACTTTTTTTTGTCAGTTTTTAGTATCAAAAAGAAAACTAGAAAGCAATAAAATTGAATGATTTCTATCTATCTATCTATCTATCATTGTGCAAGTTATTCACAACTTTGTGACAAGTTAAGAGTAAAGAAAAATAACGTAAAATACTACGCACATGTCAATGTCTAAGACTGTAGGCTACATATGACTATACAAATTAATGCATTTATAAAATTGTGTAATTTAGTTCCTATTATTTATTTATTTGGGAACTTTACAATCTTAGGCCCAGAAGAAATGTATAATAATAATTAAAAAAAAAAAATAATAATAATAATAAAATTACCGGCGATGTCCCAGAGTTGTAGTCTGACGGTCTCCTGCTGGAGGTTGAGAACTTTGAGCGCGAAATCCACGCCAATCGTCGCGCGGTAGTTCGGTGAGAAGTTCTGGTGCACGTAGCGCTTGATGATGCTGGTTTTCCCCACACCCAGATCACCAGGATTTTATACAAGTGTTCCTTCAGGTGATGGTTCTGCATGGCTGTGTGAGACGGAGCCGAACATGGACGCGTGTGATCCGCGGTCAGACTCTGAGGGAAGAAACAGAAACGCCCCGCGGAGAGAAAAGCGCAACTTGTGACTCGTCAGTCGAGCATGAGACCAGAGACGGAGGGGCCTGTTGAAACTTCATCACCATGGTAAGTACAGATGTCGTAAAAGATCATAATTAAAACTACTGTTCGCTTAAACAACAAAAAGCACCAAATACCACCGCTCTGAAGTGTAGTTACCATGGTAGTAGGTGTGAGGATCACGCCCTCAACAACTGGCAAGTTTTCTTCACCAATTACGAAAATGTGCGAAGACTTAAGTGTAAGTCCTATAATAAGTTTACACTGACTATCCAATATACCATGGTAACCATACTTGCTGCCTGTTAAACCTGATACTAAAGCTGTCATCAGAAAAACAAAAACGTTTATCTGTCTAAATGGGGACACAGACTTGGTTTGTTTTTATACAGAGGTAACTTAAGTTTCTGCATTGTTTAATGTTTTTTTTTTTTTTCCATTCAGATGTGGACATACCTAAAGTAATGTAACTCAACTAGCTCACTTCTGTGTACAAATGTGTCCCCAAAATATGGTTAATCAGGTACAAACAGACTTTTGGACATGTATCATAAAACCATGATACCACGGTTTCCTAAAGCAATTTTCCATACCATGTTTAGACCATGGCATATAGTTAACATCCCAAATGACCAAAGCCCACTTGAATTCTGAACTGACAGAACTAATATGAAATCCGATTCAAATGGACTAATTTATGGGATAAATACAAATTTGACTTCATGCATTTCTTTCCACTTAGGCTACACAAAAGTGAAGTACACCTGAGGGCAAAAGTACCTTAAAAGCAACTTTATTAAAAATCATGACACATATACAGGTGCAAAAAAGGCAAAAATCTAAGATTGTGATTGGATTCAAATAGTCCCGAGCAGCTTAACGGTTGGCAAAGGACTCAAGTGATTGTTCATTAAATCACAAGTACTGATTTTCCTGAGAGCAATTGCCAACTTGATATTCTCTAAATACAAATTGACTATGTCAATTAAAAGAGTGGTGTAAAAACTGACAAGGCAGAGTGCAAATGTGACATTCAGAGCTCACATGGATCAATGAAAATCTAAAATCCCTTTTCTTAAAAACACATTATAAGCAGTTGAGCCACATTGCAGCACCTGAAGGCACCCAACTTTCATTAGCACAGATCCAACAAGGAGGGGGAAAAAAATGAAATGCTGTTTTTGGTCATACACACAGTCCTTGTGGAAATCCACATAAACAGAGCAAAAAAGGACAGAACAACTTTGTTTGTGTGTTGAAGTAGAAGATTATGAACAGATGGAGGCAGCAGGTCAGTTGCAACAAAACACGGCACTGCAAATCTAGAGACAAGACCTACAAAAATTAAGATTTTTAGATCAATTTAAAACCATAACTACACTATAGACAGGGTTGGTTTTGGGTGACAGCAACAATTGAAAGAGCAGGTGACCCAAGACAGGCCGAATCAGGAGTTTTCAGGTGGACAGGTGGCTAAGAGAAAGATGATAACTGGGAATTTGAAGAGGCCTCATCATTATTCCTTAAAGGGCTGCCAAAAAGAACAGTAAAAGGCACAGAAGTTGAATAAATTCCCTAGAGGTCAGCAAGAGAAAGTCAAAAGCTATGGAGACAGAGATGATGTCGACTCACATGGAACAAGACCAAGACGACAACCAAAGAGGAGAACCTTGAAGCCAAAATTAACTTAGTTTCAAGCTTCATAATGTATGAAGAATTGGGAAATGAGAGCGAATCAAATCTAAAGAGACTTGTAATTTCACGTTCAAACGGTTTGCTACTAAAAGGGACCTGAAAAGGCCATTTCACAAAAACAAATTAGACGTTTACAACTTGGCGACAAAGTAAAAAAAACCAAAAAAAAACAGCACTGTTTTCCCTTTTTCAGAATTGCGATTATCAAAATACTTCTCCAGGCCGTGCTCGTTTCAACTGACCAATTCGTCTACACTGTCTAAAGTTTGGCGATTGGTGTAGCGGCTACAGCAATGCTCTCAATGGCGCATTCATCTGTTCCTCGACGGATCCTGAAAAACCCATTCTCACCCCACCCGGTTCCCCAGCTGTTCTTCACGATCCAGTACTTCTCGCCGGTCTTATGGCACTTCCCATACCCCACCAACAGCACGGCGTGATTCGTCAGCTCAAACGGATTGATGGAGTCACGGAGGCCGGTGTGATGGTAGATGCCCTCCTTGTAGTTCATGAAATCTGGGTAGACCTCCAGGGCCACACCCATGGGGCCGTTCCTGACCAGCTCCAGCATCATGGCCGCCTCGCTGCACCCGCCGTAAAACCCACCCACGTAGTGATAATCAGAGGCGTAGTACCTCGTGCATTTCTCAGGTACTTTGCAGGGAGAATCCTTCCCGGTGTATGGGAAACAGTCCTCCTCCACAATGCCAAAGTCCTGGATGTATTTCCCAATCAGGTATGGAAAACCTCCATCACAACCTGTACAAAAGACAAAAAAAAAAAATGAAATGCAGACTAAAATCCAAAATGTTAACTTCAGGATATTCAATTAATTGCAACATTTATGGGGGGAAAAAAAGAGGGGAAGAACCAGGGTTATTATAGTACCTAAACCAAAAAATACAGTAAATAAAAAACAATAATATTCAATAATTGAAAAATGTTAACTGAAATAAAATAATAAAACTAGCTAGTTCCTAAAGCAACACTTCTCATTTTCTAAAATAACCAAAAGTACTAAAATAACTAAAACTGAAATAAACAACAACTATATAGACATTTAAAAACAAAAAAACCCTAAAATTACTAACAATAAAGCAGGAAAAAAAAAAAGAAAATATTAACAATATATAGTAATAGTATCTCGATACAAAAATAACACTGGGAATGACAACATTGTTGTTTATAATCATAATCTACATCATTTATAATATTTTTATAATCATTTTATATAAAACAATAGTATAATCAATTGTATAAAAAGTAAACTGACTTAGATCAGAATAACTTGCAGCTTAGATCAGAAAAATTATAATTCATGATAAAAATTATAATTCATTTTTAGTAGCAATAATTTTAGAATATAACGCATAAATAATAATAATAAAAGCCATCATATTAAAAACAATAGCATGCATTTATAGAAAAAAAAAACATTGGTAGCAACAATTTTATAATATAACTACTGTATATAATAAAATTTCACTATTACCATTACTAATACATTTTATTATTAAAAACAATAGCCAATAATAATAAAAAAAAAACAATCCCTTTAACATGCTTTCATTTCTCTCCCAATCCATCCTCCCATTACATTTTATAAAGGACAAGTTCACATAAATGCAATTAAAATGAGAATTTCATCCTGAAACTTTACATATTTAAAACAACAGCTTAAATAATGAATAATGTAAATAAGTATACAATTTTTACATCCCTAAAGAAATAAATCTTTTTAATCTTATAAAACCTACAGGAAGGAGAAAAAAAAAAAAAAAGGAGGAACCCAAAGTCAAACATTTACGCAAAGAACCCATTCTGATCTCAATCGGATTGTGTCACCATAATCCTGAGGGTACTGGAAAAGCAAACATTCACGGTTTTATAACTGCTAATACGCAGACAGGCCCTGTGAAGCTCAGCACAGATACTGCTCACATTAAACACTGCCTCAGTGCAGCAACACGTGCTTTTACCTTGAGAATACTGGGAGCAGGACACCACTTGTTGTGGACTGAACACCGGCTGCTGTGTGTTGTTCGTCTGGATTCGGACTCGAGCTTCAAGCATTCCCATAGTGGAGAAAGAGTAACAGCTGCCGCATTGAGCTTGAGAAAGAAAAGAAAGAGAGGAAATCATTTAAAGATGAAAAAATGTCAATTTACAACCTCATTTCCTTGTCTTACAGAACTATCCTTTAATCCTCTCATGCCTCCTCTAATGTGTCTAGAGCATCTGAAGGAGCTCTTAACAAAAGTGAGACACTATCAGGCTCTGAAAGGAACGAGCCACTCCAGACACGTCGACCAGCGCTTGAAGAGCCGATCATCTCCTCACACTTATTTCAGAGAGAAGCAACCAGCAAGACTATATCAGTTTGTGTTTCTCATCACGACTGACTAGGAAAGATGAGATTGTAAACCCAAGAGTAGTATGCTTTAGGTACATAAGATGTCTGACCATCTTTGACACCAAGCTTCTAATCACAATATGACTTTTGAATTGGTTTTTCAACTTAAGACAAAGAAATAAGAAGACTTTAAACAGACAAACTAGTGACAAGCCCTGGTTATCTTGCTCATGGGACCACAGATCTTAAACCAAATCACTTCAGGCCAAAAATATCCATTTCCCACAAATATCTTTAGAATACATGGTTAATTCTGAAATACATTTTAAAACAAGATGGTGTAGTTACTGCATGTACCAGTGGAGGATAACTAGCTCATGCTAACCATTGGGTCCTACTAGTAATGACCCAAAAAGACAAAGCGAAAATCAAAAAGGATCAGTGGCAAAAAAAAAAAAAAAAACACCAGTCCATTCTGTTGATTTTATGGTTTTAACTCAGCATTATTGTTAACTTAAAAATGCCACCACATTTGCGGTAATTTAAAAAAAAAAGAAAAAAAAAAAAAGAGGAAAATAAATTACTACATGAAAAACTTTCACTTATTTCAGTGTCAAGGCAACATTTATAACCCCCCCCCACCCCCACTCTGGCTTATGTATAATTTAAAGGCAGCGGCTATTTGCACTAAGTGAAAATAGCATATTTTCTTAGTGATAGATGCTATTTACACGAAGTGCAAATAGCTATAGATTCTATTTACACTATGATAAAATAGCAGGATTTTCTGCTATTTATACTACTTATTGCAAATAGTGGCAATTATCTGCACCTCAGTATTGTAGTACATTATAAAACAGTATGCAATAACTTATTGAGTTTGTTTTAAATTTTAATTAAAATTATTAAATGGATGCCACCTTATTGGGACAAAAGCCCTCTCTACACCTACCCTAACCAGATACTTTATCAACTTTTTGATTATTTCCTTCATTTTCATTGAAAATAAATGCTTTTCTGATGTGATGTGAAATTTGAAAAGGAAGAAAAAAATGTTCGGCAAAAGGCGGATTCGAACCCGGGTCGATCGCGTCAAAATGAATACGACACGTTTTACCATCTGCGCCACTGGAGCTGACAACCGTGTTTTGTAATGTTGACTAGTCCAATCACACGTTGGTGGGCGGAGCTAGTGTAAATAGCCTCTGCCAACAAGGCGGGCTATTTGCACTTAGTGTAAATAGACACTCCGTAATTTAAATTGTAAATATTAAAAGTTTAAATATTGAATATCCATGGGCTCCTCTCCAGAAGCCTTACTTCACAATTATTATTATTATTACTACATTATTATTATTATTATTATTATTATTACACACTTATACAAACAAATAAATAAAAGTACTGTATTAGGTTTGTTGGGGAAATTTCTGTAAAAATAAACAATAGCCAAACACAGACTAGATAAAAAGCTTGTAATTTTCTGGTAGTGTTTCTAGCATCATTTATCAGGCTCTATTCTATAGCAAGAACAGCTACATCATTCAATAACACACACTTCCTGGATTAGAGTGAAAACAATCAATCAATCAATAGCAGCATATTGAAGCTATTCCCAGGACTCGACTGCAGATGGTAAAGAACACCAAGAGGTTTCTGATATACATCACTTGCTCAACTCGGAGCAATACAGGACAGATTGAAGCAACCATTTGATTGCAGCATTTCCTCTCACTCTCAACACACACACACCTTGGTTGCGGACAGGGCTAACATAACTGACTCCGTTCACGTCTCTCCAGTCCCAGTGTTCTGGAAGACCGGCTGCCATCTTACTGTCTGCAGAAACCATCACAGGCCTGACACGTCTGAGAGAGAGAGAGAGAGAGAGAAACTGACATGAAATTACAGATGACCATTTATCTTCCAAATGAAATGTTGCTACTCTTAATATTCAGTACACAATATTCTGCAGAAGAAGAATCACCTATGCAGTTAACCACTTTTACTGTAAAATGCTTCTAACTAAATCACACCAGACATTTATGAACTCTAATAACTCAATTCTAAAGGCATCAGTTATTTATTTTTCACAAAAGCCCTGACTGCACCAGTTAAAGTGAGCGTACCGTGGTATACGAGAGGCATGTCCTCCTGATCTTCTCAGCATCTCCTGTATGGTGAGGGTCTCATGGAGACTGTATGTTGTCGCTTTCCAAGACTTCTGAACTAAGTTTATTTGATTCACAAACCCCATGTTGTTTGTGTATGGCAGCTTCATGAGCCTAGAGATCAAAGGTTTGTTATCATGAAACCCAATAAATGCATCAATCACTCAAGGTTGATGAAATCACATGAGATCTTATCAAGATATAGAGAGCAATTAAAGGACAATCGATTCACAAGTGAGAAACAAAAACTGCTGACACACTTACAGTTTGTGTTGGAATCCAAGCATGTGATTGTGGTCGATTCGGGGTGGGATGGGCTGCACTTTCTTCCCAGTGAAACAGCCCCAGTTATTCCCCAAAACATCATGAACCCAACCGGGCAGCGTCTGATCGCAGTAACTGGTCACCTCTGAACCCTGCTGAGAATACTAGACGCACAGAGAAAAAGAAATAATACTCAATGCAATAACGTTACCGTTAAAGCACATTTATTATTATGAATAGATTTAAGCATTTTATGTGATTCCCAAACAACATCATGTGATCCTTTTAATACTAGGGTTATGCAAAACTACATAAATGGTCTAATTCTAAAATTGTTTATAATGTATATGAAGGGCAAAGTCTTCATATTTTGTTGATTTCTTATTGTTTGAACGCTGTGTTGTTATTGTTAACTAAAATAATCA
Organism: Sinocyclocheilus rhinocerous; assembly: GCF_001515625.1. Taxonomy (NCBI): domain Eukaryota; kingdom Metazoa; phylum Chordata; class Actinopteri; order Cypriniformes; family Cyprinidae; genus Sinocyclocheilus; species Sinocyclocheilus rhinocerous. The sequence goes on from NW_015628323.1 coordinate 106,402, forward strand.
ACATTTTCTTGTTTTTGGTAGATGAAATAAAACACTGGTTTAAAAAGTTGCCTTGGAAACTACTGCAATAAGTTTAAGTTGAAGTACCAAAATGAAAAAAATTTAAATGAAATAAAAAAAATTAAAATATAAAAACACTAATTCCAAATACTACTAAATACTGTAATAGTATTAATACTAAAATAACAGGATCTCACAAAAAAAAAAAGATTGCATGTGTAAAATCATCCCACATTTATTGAGCTAGACACCAGTACAATAAAGAACAGAAACACAAAAGAGCTGATGTCAGAATTTCCCTTCTGTTATGAAACCACGGTCATCTGATCAGTCATGTGCTGTTACCAAGACTAAAAGTGTCTCATCATTCTTACCTTGAAAAACCCGAACCACTTGTAGTCATTGATCACCACTTCAAAGCCCTGGTTATAGATGAGAGTGAAGAAGCCAGTGTGACCGAGATCATCCACAGCTACAGACAGCTTCTGCAGGTCCACGGTCACCGTTTTCACTGACTTTCCTGTTTAAAAGTCAACAGAGTTGAATTTAGAAACTTAAGGAAGTAGCTTTGGTGATATGCAAACACAATGGCTGCCATTCAATACCTGCCTATATATAGCATTCTGTACATCATATGTGCTTTTGAATGTTCAGATGCACCTATGATGCAGCCCACAAATGCTGCCTATGAAGGTTTTTAAAACATCTACAATAGGAAAAAGAAACTATATACACACAATATAAACCAAAAATGACAATTAAGTTTACACTTTTGTATTCTCAGTCAGAATTAAAGTAGTAATATAGTATTGTTAAAGGGGTCATATGATGCGATTTCATTTTTTCCTTTCTCAACATGCTCCAATGACCTGACATTAACAAAAACACTACATTAATATCGGACAACCATGTTTTTGACATGGTATAACTTTGGAGTAACTTGGAAATACCATGGCACATGAACACGGTAATCGCTCAGTCAGTAGCATGGTAAATGTTAAAGTATACTAACGAAGCTGCTTTTGAATGTTCAAATGCACCTTTGATGCCTTCATAGACAACATTTCTGGGCAGTGTACTAGGTTTTAAAACACACCCAACATATACAATGGGGAAAGGAAACACTATATACAATATTTATCAAAAATAACAATCAAGTTTACTGTTGTACTCTCAGACAGCATTAGTGATATAATGTTGTTAATTAGGAAAAAATATGCTCTAATGGACTGACACCAACAAAATACTACTATGACTACTACAAAACCATGTTTTTTTTTACTTGGAGTAGCTTGGAAATACTATGGTATACGAACATGGTAATCATTCAGTAACATGGTAAATAGCAAACAAAGTATAATAGCAATGCTTGCTAATCATTGTAACATCATGGTACTACCACAGTACCAGTGTTATTAAGAGTATCCAAAAAGTAAATCTCTGTGCCATCCTTAACGCATCATTTTAGTATAACACCTATAATTAGGTCTATTATATTAAAAAGAGGCACAGATGTTCAGCTGAAGACCTCAGCATGAAACCGAAAGTAAAACTGAACTTCCGTGTGGAAGACAAAAGCGCACTGATTCAGATAGTGTGATCTGGTCTGACCTGTGCTGGAGCAGTTGATGGTTCGATCGTGACCCACATCATACACGCTGAAGATCCAGGTGCCCAGCAGGTCCTCATAGGTGCAGTTGGCCGGAGTGTCGGCCGCAGACCCGCCGATAAACGCCAACAAAACAATGAGGGCGAGCGCACGCATCCTTACGACGGCTCGACAGCAGACAGACAGCGATATATAACGGGAGTGATAGCTGACCAGACGCAAGGATACAAACGCGTGTCCCTCTCGTCCTTCCGCGCACCTGCGGCACTGAAACTGTTGACCAGCCGCGTGCTACTGAACTTATACAGCGACGATCATATGACACGAGTCACATGACATGCCAGTGCGCGCGCAGAAGTAATACTATCACACCGACAAAAACACATTCATCATGCAAACATGCGCATTTGATTCTATCACACACAATAATTAACTCAATCACATAAGTACATGCATTGATCACAAACCCATTCATCACACGAACAGACAAACCTATTTGGTCATGCACACATTATTTACAGTGACATTACTCAATCAGAACAATGTAGCCTACATGCTACAAAAACAACAATCATGGTTTAAATCAGAAATACATTAGAGTGCATTGCAAATGCTGTGTTATGTTGAATTTAAATTTTAATGATGTTTTCAACAAATGTGTCTCCACAGTAGGCCTATCACTGCATTAGAAACATGCAATCCCTTGGAGACAGATCTTTAGTGAAGTGAAAATTTAAGAGTCATGGCCTGAGTTACACTTCTGTGGGGATTTTATAACCGCTTTATCAGCAAAACAGAAATACGTGCTAGTGAGGATTTCTTCATTTCACTTCTGACTTATGTTTTGAGGATTGTAAATGAAAGTTTCAGCACTTTGCTTAAACATGTTGCTCTTTTACAGTAGGTCGCTGTTACCATTTTATGCACAAGTTACACAACATTTTGTGTTAGAGCATTAAGTTGCAGTATTCATAATATCGTTTCACATTACACTTCAAGGAACAGTTAACCCAAAAATGAAAATTGAAAATGCATTCACCCTCAGGCCATCCAAGATGTAGATGAGTTTGTTTCTTCATCAGAGCACATTAGGAGAAATGTAACATTACGTCACTTGCTCAGCAATGGATCCTCTGCAGTGAATGGGTGCCGTCAGAATGAGAGTCCAAACATAAAAACATCACAATAATCCACAAGTAATCCACACCACTCCAGTCCATCAGTTAACATCTTGAGAAGTGAAAAGCTGCGTATTTATAAAGAAAAAAATCATAATAAAGAAACCGTTGCTTCCATAATCCATAATAATGCTTCTTCCAGTGAATTCACCCATTCACTGCAGAGGAGGATCCATTGGTGAACAAGTGATGTAATGCTACATTTCTCCAAATCTGATGAAGAAACAAACTCATCTACATCTTGGATGGACTGAGGCTGAGTAAAGTTTCATCTGTAAGGGTCAGACTCTCATTCTCACAATTCAATTTAATCTTACTAATGTTGCAGTTTCTACTGAAGCCGGCGAAAATCAATCACAAACTTGTCAATGCTTGCCTCATTAAACATTCATGTGCTTTGAACCGTTCCAGGAACATTCACATGCAAGTTTCAGCACCTGATGGTTGAAAAACAGTGTGGAAAAACCCAACAGATTTTCAGTACGATAAAAAAGAACATATAATTGCCAGGCTGCAGAATGTAGCTTTTGCAAACACACACACACGCACACACTAAATCATTAAGACTGTAAGCAGCATAACACACATTTTGACCTTTGGGAACAGTAATGTGCCCCACTGCTGTATGAGCGAAAACTTCCTCGCCCCATTAGTGGTTTAAACATCTAATGATGCAGTAAGCAACTAAATATATGGAGCCAACAAACAGTGCCGGTGTTATTTTTTCCTAAATGCTATTGGCTGATTAAATTTAGAGCTTTTTAAGACAGAAAAGGCCATCTGACGTCCCCCTCTGAGCTCAGCTGTCTCTTCTACTGAACGAACAACCTGGTGCATTTAACGAGCCTCATTAACCAATCAGAACGGAGCGGGGTGGGGGAAGACAAAGAGGAGCAATTACCACAATGACTATGATTCACACACTCCATCCTAACAGCCCAGAACAGACAGCGCAGAACACTGAAATGCACAGGAATTAGTCACTCGGGCTATTTAGATGTACAGCACTGCCAGTGTGTGTGTGTGTTAGGAAGACAGCGAGAAACAGAAGGAAGTGAGAGTTCGAGTGCATCCACTTTAAAACAGCTGTTTTATTTGGAGTCCTGGTGCGACACCAGGGTTTCATCTGGCCAGAATTGTTTTCAATCATTGCCGTATCGCTGACACTAATTAGAAGATGATTTCAGGGCAGTTTCCTGTCACTGTTACGCTTGTGAAGTGGGAAATGAAAAGGAGAGATTGCAGAGTACTTGCATAGTGCACTGAAATAAAGGGAGTTTTCACAGTGATGCCATAAAAGAACCATTTTTGTTTCCCCAGAGAACCTTTCAGTAAACAGTTCTTCAAAAAACCATTTTCTTAATCTAAAGAACATTTTTTCTGCTAGAAAAAACCATAGAAGGTTTCATGGATGTTGAAGGTTCTTCACCATCAATACCAATAAAGAACCTTTATTTTTAGGAGTGTAATGCAACATTGTTGTCATATGACATTATCTTGCTCGTTTAGATTATTTAGCATTTTCAAACATCTTAACCTTTGGCAGTTGGACCAAATAATAAGATGAAATAGATGTCGTCTCTGTTTCATTCATTAAAATAGGAGTTTAAGCTATATACATTGCATTGTGGGATTCCCAATGGAGTGTGCTCCATTCTATACTGCACATTTTGGTAAATGTAGTACTTTTACATTCATGCATTTGGCAGATACAAAGCAAGTTTCTGTATTTAGGGTTCAAACAGATTGTCACTGGGGCAGTACACACAAATGGACATATTTGTACCTTGTTTACCCCTAAAAGTTTCAGCAACTCTTTACTTAAAGCATTTATGAATAATTCATTATGTAAGTATTCATAATGTACATTGTAATGTATTATATATTTTCATAAATTACTGTAACCAAAGTTAATGAATGAATGAATCAATATAATCTATTATAAGTGTGGCTAGCATAATGCGTTCAATGCATGATAATGTGCATTACAAGGCATAATTAATGCATTAAAAATAGTTTTATAATGCATTATATATAAAGCCTTCAAGTAAAGAGGTACCAAAGATTCATAGTAGCACAGTAAGGGTACATATGACTAGTTTAAGGTACTAATTTACACATTTTAGAGTAGATAAAAAGTTGTCAATTTAAAAATTACATTTATTTTCTGTCAGTGTATGTGCACTGCAGAAATAGTAGTGTGGTAGCAAAGCCATTATTATCAGTCAGTGACGTTCTGCTTATTACAGATGAGCACATAGTACAAGTAAAATTACACAGATGAAACAGGAAGCAGCTTGTTAGACAAATGCAACAGCATTACATGATCTGCTCATGTGGAGGAGCTTTGAGTGTGAAGGCACTTCAGATTGACAGCTGTGTGTGTGTGCTTCTAAAGTGGTCTCATATGCAATTAGTATAATCACCACACATTTTCATGCTCTGTGTGTGTGTGTGTGTGTGTGTGTGTGTTTGAATGACGTGATCTGGGGGCCTTGAATTCAAACACGTTGCTGTTGGTTGCTCTCGCCCACACGTAATTACATAAGCTCGCCATCTGCTGTCACTCCAGAACAGTGTTAAAACACACATGCATCTCACCCCCAACTCGTAAGATTTCTATAGTATGCAGTATGCATTGGTATATAATTTTGTTTGTATGCAAGTATTCTGTAAGCATCTGTCAATATGTGCACTGAACAACCAAAGACAGAGACTTGTGGAAGCTTGTTCTCATCACGGAATAAAAAAATAAAAAGTTAATTTCGACTTTTTATCTCACAATTCTGACTTCATATCTCAGAATTGTGAGATATAAAGTCAGAATTGCGACATACTGTATAAACTCAGAATTAAGATGTAAACTTGCAATTCTGAGAAGAAAAGTTGAAATGGCAATTGCGAAAAAGTGAGAATTGTGAGATAAAATCCCATTTACCTTTTTTATTCTATGGCAGAAACAAAAAACAGAATTGCAAGATGTAAATGCAGAATTCTGAGAAAAAAAAGACAATTGCAAAATGTAAATTCAGAATTACAAGATGTAAACATGGAAATGCAAGAGTCTCACTTGTCTCTTAGAATTGTGAGAGAAAAAGTCATAACTGTGAGATATAAACTCAGAATTACAAGAATAAGAATCAGAATTGTGAGATTAAAAAGTCGCAATTACCTTTTTGCATTTTTTTTTTTTTCAAATTTAATGCTGGAAACAGAGACTTGATCTTCTACACAGGACAAAAATGGTGTAGAAACAATTTTCACTCAGAAATTGCTAGTCAATTTCACAGACAATTACAAAGAAACAGGAACACGTTGAATGAAATGTGAAATTTTTACTTAGATTTTCGAAAAAGTTCTCAAAATGTACTGAAATGTACTTTACAACTTTGAAAAATCATTTTTTGCAGTGTATTTCTAGCGATATTTCTAGCATAAACCAGAAAGCGATATTAATCACCACACATTTTCATGCTCTGTGTGTGTGTGTGTGTGTGTGTGTGTGTTTGAATGACGTGATCTGGGGGCCTTGAATTCAAACACGTTGCTGTTGGTTGCTCTCGCCCACACGTAATTACATAAGCTCGCCATCTGCTGTCACTCCAGAACAGTGTTAAAACACACATGCATCTCACCCCCAACTCGTAAGATTTCTATAGTATGCAGTATGCATTGGTATATAATTTTGTTTGTATGCAAGTATTCTGTAAGCATCTGTCAATATGTGCACTGAACAACCAAAGACAGAGACTTGTGGAAGCTTGTTCTCATCACGGAATAAAAAAATAAAAAGTTAATTTCGACTTTTTATCTCACAATTCTGACTTCATATCTCAGAATTGTGAGATATAAAGTCAGAATTGCGACATACTGTATAAACTCAGAATTAAGATGTAAACTTGCAATTCTGAGAAGAAAAGTTGAAATGGCAATTGCGAAAAAGTGAGAATTGTGAGATAAAATCCCATTTACCTTTTTTATTCTATGGCAGAAACAAAAAACAGAATTGCAAGATGTAAATGCAGAATTCTGAGAAAAAAAAGACAATTGCAAAATGTAAATTCAGAATTACAAGATGTAAACATGGAAATGCAAGAGTCTCACTTGTCTCTTAGAATTGTGAGAGAAAAAGTCATAACTGTGAGATATAAACTCAGAATTACAAGAATAAGAATCAGAATTGTGAGATTAAAAAGTCGCAATTACCTTTTTGCATTTTTTTTTTTTTCAAATTTAATGCTGGAAACAGAGACTTGATCTTCTACACAGGACAAAAATGGTGTAGAAACAATTTTCACTCAGAAATTGCTAGTCAATTTCACAGACAATTACAAAGAAACAGGAACACGTTGAATGAAATGTGAAATTTTTACTTAGATTTTCGAAAAAGTTCTCAAAATGTACTGAAATGTACTTTACAACTTTGAAAAATCATTTTTTGCAGTGTATTTCTAGCGATATTTCTAGCATAAACCAGAAAGCGATATTAACAATGATTTTTGACATCTCTGTCTAGACTATTTTGTGCCAAAAGCTAATACATTTTGTAATAAAAAAAATGCAAAGAAATGTAACTTGCTGAATCAATGTAGTGAGGTCATGTGACCTTTATTTTTACATATTGCAAATACAGTATACACTGTGCAATACTATATTTTGAACATACTGTTGCCGTTCTTGCTTTGCATGTTCAGTCACATGCTCACTCACATGACTTTGCCGTGTGTGTGTGTGTGTGTGCGTGTGTGTGTGTGTGTGTGTGTGTAGTGCTGATAAATGAGCTTGGAAGTGAAACACACGGCTGAAATGATGGAGCACAGTGCTGGTCTGCTGCTTAATGATCTGGGCTGCTGTAATAAAGGTCTCATGCGGGGTGAGACTGTGAACTAGAGTTGCTGAGATACGATCTCCATCCTATCCGAGAGTGAGAAACAAAAGCTCTGGGGGAAAGTGTTCATGCAGCAGGTTTGCAGGACAGCGCTTTTGAGGAAAAGACCTTTGCTACATGACAATTCTTCAAAATAGCAAATTTATTAGTTGCTAAAAATGTCTCTTGTGCATCACCTGATGCGACCAAAGGCAGACGGATGGAGTAGAAAATTGCAATTCCATTCAGCGATGTTAGTGGAACAGAAAATTAACTCTTCAGCTTTAATTTATGAGTGCACTGGCATAGAAACAAATTTCACTAAAAAAAAATGTTAGTAAATTTCACAAGTAACATTGAATCAAATGTAAAACTTTAAAGTAGAAAGACTATTTTCTTGTCAAATGAATTCCAATAGTCTTTTTTTCTTACAGTAGCTATATTTCCATCCACCTATTTTTATGCGCATTTTGGGATATCTCATAAAAAAGCACTAAATAGAAATGCCAAGGTGCGCATAAATTCTAAAAATGTGCATTAAAAAAACATGTGCTATTTTTTATAGAATAAGAAAACATGCACATAAACTACGATGGAAACACATTTACCGAATAAATTCCGTGATGCACATCAAAAAAAGTAATGTGACTTTGCGCGATGGGACACGCAAAGCTTCTCCTACTGCAGCAAATTACTAAATTTGAAAATACTAAAAGATTTATTTTTGCCTTTATCGGGATCGGGAAAGGTCCTCGAGTCGGGATTCGAATTTGGGACACACATAGCACAACAACACTGTGTCGACACACTGCCCACGACGCTATCAGCGCCGAAGCAAACGACCTTTTTCCTAATGATATTTGCTGCTAGTTTATCAGGTTTATGTGCCAGTTTAATGGTGCTTTATTTGTATATGTTTCATGCGATATTCCAATTTTGTGCATAAGTTAAATTCACAACTTTGGATGGAAACGTAGCTATTGTAGCTTGGTTTCCATTTGTATTTTCAATACATTTTATCCCGCCCAAAGCCAGACCAGTCTCCCATCTAAAGGTCCGGGCAGTAACATATGTGAATAATATCTGTTTTCATAAAGCTTAAATCCATTGACAGTGTTGAATCTTTTCGAATGGCTGCAGGCGACGGCCTTCACGTCAACACATTATCAATCCTTCTCCACAGAGAGAGATTTTTCAAACAATGTCCTCCGCTTTCTCTCTGCATTTTGTTTTATTTATGTTTTTCATGAATGCTTCAGATTTGTCAAGTCTGAGTGGGAAAACAAATCTAAATGGAGGTACACTAGCAAAGAGAAGCCAGGGGTTTTTAAGATGCCAAGCGTGTTCGATGCAACGAGCCTTTAATAGAGAATGAAAACTGGATAATGGAAACTGCCGCCCACTTCTACACAAGCCGTGCATGTGTGGGGATGAGAGCAAGACATTTGTTTGAGTGATGGAATATAATACTGATGCATTTTCATTCATATGTTCATCAGTCTGTCGCTGCTTCAGAGTTTGAGTATTTTTCTGCAGAATTGAAACTATTCTTACGCAAATTGTCGAATGCAATTCAATGCAAAAATTGATGTAAAAATGGTTGCATGAACAATTCGCACACAAATTCATTCTGCTTGTGTGTGATGAATGAGGCTCATTGTGGAGGCTGGTGGCTATGAGCTCTGATACGGCAAAATACAATAACAGACATTATTCAACATCGTCGTAATAAACCAGTCAGCCAATTATAACAGATTAAACTGGAGGAGAGTCGCATTTGGTAACTTATGCTGATCCATACAAAGTGGAATATCTCTGACTTTGGTCCATAAGATGGAAGATGACGTGTAAATAAACAAAACTGCAATGCACATTTCTTGTATAGAAGATGATTTACTGTTTTACACATACACTTTGATTATCATTTAATATAGGAACTTTGACTTATTGATGTTTATTTGCTTAAACGTGACCATTAACCAGCGTTACAGTAGCTCAAACCATAGAGTCAGGGTCATGGGCTCGATTCCCATGGGAATGGATGGTAATATACAGTGGGTACGGAAAGTATTCAGACCCCCTTAAATTTTTCACTCTTTGTTATATTGCAGCCATTTGCTAAAATCATTTAAGTTAATTTTTTTTCCTCATTAATGTACACACAGCACCCCATATTGACAGAAAAACACAGAATTGTTGACATTTTTGCAGATTTATTAAAAAAGAAAAACTGAAACATCACATGGTCCTAAGTATTCAGACCCATTGCTCAGTATTTAGTAGAAGCACCCTTTTGATCTAATACAGCCATGAGTCTTTTTGGGAAAGACGCAACAAGTTTTTCACACCTGGATTTGGCGATCCTCTGCCATTCCTCCTTGCAGATCCTCTCCAGTTCTATCAGGTTGGATGGTAAACGTTGGTGGACAGCCATCTTTAGGTCTCTCCAGAGATGCTCAATTGGGTTATGGATGGTAATATATATGCCTTGAATACACCGTAGTCGCTTTGGATAAAAGCATTTGCCAAATGTATAAATGTACGCACCCCCAATCAGTTATTATTAACTAAACCTAAACCAAAAAAAGTTATTTGAAATAAACCTTAACCAAAACTAAATGTAAACTTATTTTATTAATTAAAATAAATGTTAACGGAAGTACAATTTAATGTTAACGGAAGGATAAAATGTAAACAATTTTTTTTTTTTTACGTTTTAGTTTAAATAAATGTTTAAATATTAACTTATTTTATAAGTATAAAATTTAAACAGAAAAATTTTAACTCATATCATTAATTGAAATAAAAATTAACTGAAATAAAAAGTACACTTATTTTATAAACAAAATAAAAATAAAAAAAGAAAAAAGAAATTGCCAAGGTAACATTTTTGTCATTTTGTCAAGTCCATTTTGTTTAGTTTAACTTGAACTATTAAAATAACAAAAACTGAAATTAAAAATTTATAATAAAAAAAGGTAACTCTTTACAATAAGGTCATTTGTTAACATTAGTTAATGCATTAACTAACATGAACTAATAATGAGCAATATATTTTTCTGAACCTTTGTTACAAATGGAACCTAACTATATAGACATTTAAAAATAGAATGAAAATAAAATTAAAATAAAATTGCAAAAATGCACAACATTACTAAAACTTTAACAAAAATTGAAATATATTTGACTGTATATAAATATATACTGTATATATATAAACTGTTATAGCTATTAGTGATACTAAAATATCACTTCCTCCAATCAGATTTCTGCACAAATTTCACAAAAGTTGAAAAGGAAAAGTTGTTTCAACAAAGTCATTAATTCTCAGAGACGGGGGGATTAATTCCATGTTTTTAATAATGATTGGAAAGATTTCATACCACACCACAACGGTTTCCATGTCAAGAAAAAGGGGAAATGTTTTAATACAGCCGTAAGCATTTTCTCACATTTTTATTTTCCCCAAAAAGCTGCAAGAAACTGGAATATCAACAAATGTCACCAAAAGTCATCTGCAGTACCACGTCAATGATGATCAACATCCTACAGAATCTCTACATCAGAGAATCAGCAAACACATGTCCCAATATATAGATATAGATATAACAAAAATAGAACCGATCACTTGAGAGTAAAGAATCATACACAGAATGATGTTAGCACTTGAGATGGAGTCACAGAGTCGGTTTCGTCCTTCGGTCACGAACCTGTCCGACACATTCAGAGCGACCACGTTCTGTAGCCCGAACGCTAAATGATTGCATTTCACCACTGATGAAAGATCCCATGTACTCCAGCAAGCATGATAATGTAGCAAAATGTAAACATCAATGTGAGTCTACTATAGGCAGCAACATTGACATTCAACCCAGAGCTCCTACAAATGCACCAAATGTATTTGTCATGTTCATAAACCCACTTAATGAAGAGAAACTCGCAAACAGAAAAGGAGAGATCGCCTTCCAGGGGCAGATTTATTAATATTTCACAGGGTCTTTCAAGCATCATGTTTTTGATCTCGCCGAATGAAATTTAAGCCTTTCCTGACAAACCGCAGCTGCTTCCTAATGTACCGCAATAAATCTGAATAATCTTTCCAGCTGTTCCTGTTTACCTGTAGCAAAAACACTAAACCTATTAGCAAATGACACGCACGTTATAGATCATCTGGGATATTACACCGATTTATGATTCAATATACGACCCTGATAAATGTTAGAAAAGTAAACAAAGAGAAAGGATGAATTACGCTGACCACAGTATTTTCTCGGAGGAAATAGTCATTTAGTAAGATGGCGGTGTGACGAGATTTTAAAACCACATTCCTTTAAACGTAATGATACGATAAATAGAAAACACAATTGCACTTTCTCTGTTAGAGTACATCAGCAGTCTGTTCAGCTAACACTGTCGTAACCAGGCACAATGCGACAAGTTTCCAACGACAAACAATTTTTCTGCTGCATAATCACAGAAGTTATTTGATACCTAATATACAGTTAGGCCTATGCATAGAAGAATTTTTGGAGATGCCGTAACACAGCAGAAATAGAAAGTCAGACTTACCTGAAGAGATAATTTATTACTTTTTCCGCCCCTAAATAAAAATGAAAAAGTTATTGTGATTATTGGTATTGTGTGTGTCTTAAAATTCTGAAGTTTAACTCGCAATTCTGACTTTTTTCTTGGAATTCTAAATTTACATCTCGCAATTCTGACATTTTTTGTCGGAATTCTTAATTTAAATCTTGCAATTCTGACTTTTTTTCTTGGAATTCCGAGTTACATCTCGCAATTCTGACTTTTTTTGTCGGAATTCTTAATTTAAATCTTGCAATTCTGACTTTCTTCATTTAAATCTTGCAATTCTGACTTTTTTTCTTGGAATTCCGAGTTACATCTCGCAATTCTGACTTTTTTTGTCGGAATTCTTAATTTAAATCTCGCAATTCTGACTTTTTTTCTTGGAATTCTGAGTTACATCTCGCAATTCTGACTTTTTTTGTCGGAATTCAGAGTCTACATATCGCAATTCTTTTTTCCTAGTATTCTAAGTTTATATCTCTCAATTCAAATTTTTTGTTTACATCTCGCAATGGAATTTTTTGTCGCAATGCTAAATTTACATCTCGCAGTTCTGACTATTTTTTCTCGGAATTCTGAGTTTACGTCTCACGATTCTGACTTTTATCATCAGAATTCTGAGTTTACATCTCACAATTCAGTCTTTTTTGGTGGAATTCTGAGTATCCACCAGAGAATTATTATTTTTCTTTTATTAGAATTGTGTGTTTGTCTTTATCTCACAATTCTGAGATTATATCATTATTTTTTCTCAGAATTGCAAAAAAAGTCGGAAATGTGAGATATAAACTCAGAATTGAGAGAAAAATCAGAATTGTGAAAAAAAAAAATCACAATTATATTTTATTTATTAATTTATTTATTTTGCTTGTGGCAAACATAAGCTTTCATGCTTTATCGTGTTGTGCCTGGTTAGGAGACTGTCTACAAGTGACCATCATGATTTACCATCATATACTTATGTTATATACCGGTACTTATATATATATATATATATATACAGTGGGTACGGAAAGTATTCAGACCCCCTTAAATTTTTCACTCTTTGTTATATTGCAGCCATTTGCTAAAATCATTTAAGTAAATTTTT
>NW_015628323.1:119976-127113 GCF_001515625.1 Sinocyclocheilus rhinocerous
AACAAAGAGTGAAAAATTTAAGGGGGTCTGAATACTTTCCGTACCCACTGTATATGCTTACATTAGTATTGCTACAACATATAGTTAGCTGGCTTTTATGTAACTCTCGGTACTTATTTAAATATATAACAAATAAAATTCATAAAACAGCGTTAATTCAAAAGCAAAATATTTTGAAATAAAATGGTATTTCAGGTGATTGGGGATTATAAAGTGTCTGAAGCAGATGTGCAGATTTCAGTGTAGACAGAAGCACTGATTTTACTGTGAGCGATCTAGTTTTGATGTGTTTCTGGTGTAGATGCGGCCTGAATCCCCGAAATATGACGTCAGAGACGGAGGAAGAGTTCTCATTCACAGAAAGAAGTTTCAAAATGATTAGAAAACTTGATGTAGCACAAATATTGTCTAAAGCCGATGTGCTTTGTATATGCGTATGGTTTGTATTGCTTTGAGTCCCAAAGTCTGGTACATTTATAATATATATTTATAATATATATAAAAAATACTCACCATAAAAACGATTCATATCATTATGTTACGAAAAACACACATTTCGGCCCATCCCCTCCCCTTCCCACTTTGGCACTAAAAGCTCTATTAAGATCAATATTACTTGTAAATTTCACTTTTTTGTTTTTCATATCATTGCTAGACACTTGAGTAGCCTCACATTCATCTAAGCATGTTCTGTACACAAGGGAATGGTAAGAAAAGACATCTTCAGACTCTAAATCTTCTGTTATTCCGTCCTCATGTAATCTGTGTAAAATTACTGCTACTGTTCAGGTTCGACAATAAGTCACTGTTAAAACTTTACTAGACTTGTTGCTGTGCGAAAAACACACATTTCGGCCAATCCCCTCCCCTCCCCACTTTGGCACTAAAAGCTCTATTAAGATCAATATTACTTGTAAATTTCACTTTTTTGTTTTTCATATCATTGCTAGACACTTGAGTAGCCTCACATTCATCTAAGCATGTTCTGTACACAAGGGAATGGTAAGAAAAGACATCTTCAGACTCTAAATCTTCTGTTATTCCGTCCTCATGTAATCTGTGTAAAATTACTGCTACTGTTCAGGTTCGACAATAAGTCACTGTTAAAACTTTACTAGACTTGTTGCTGTGCGCATGCCCTTGATATTTACACAATCGATAGGAACGATCAATCAAAATGATTAGAATGGCTTCATGGTGAACTCATTCTTTATGATTCAAAGATAGAACGATAGAATGATATGATAGATAGAAGGATAGATAGAAACATCTTTAAGATGACATAAAAAGCCCTTCTGCTAGAGAAAAGTATAATTTAAAGTCAACATGAAACATCATTTGCAGCCCATTATACTTCTGTAATATGACAATTTGTACATAATTTCAGAGGTGGAGCAAGGTATTTTTCTTTGGAATAATGTGCACAGATTAATTGTTTAAAATAACACCAGGAATGTGTATTAAGGAAGTAAGCAGGGTGCACTTTTGTTCCATTTTGACTTTAGGACCGGACCAAAATGTTGTTCACTGAGTGCTGTGATTTGATTCAGCTCACTGATGAACCACTGTGAACTAGTTTATTAGGGGTGACATGTGTAAGTACTATGGTATTCTTAAAAGTACCTTGGAGTGCCGTGGTATTACCATCTGATATTACCACCGTATCATGATACCACAATGATTTGGCAATGAATTTGGTCCCACAATTAAATCTTCCAAAATAAATAAATAAATAAAAATAATAATAATAAAAAACATACAGATGAATCTCATGAAGTCGTGTTCAGGTTATACGCCCCCCCCAAAAATAAATAAACAAAAATAAAATAATAATAATAATTAATAGAAATGATTGAGTGAGTGAATGAATGTATGCATTTTTTAAAATAAATGAATAAATTGAATAAATAAATAAAAAATGTAAATAAAAAATGTTTAATGAATTAACCATTTTAAATAAATCGCTCTCTTTTTTTTTTTTTTTTTTACAAATCTATTATCTATTAAATGTAATAAATCTAATATTTTTGCTATAATAAATAAATAAACCCATTTAAAATAAATAAATAAATATTTTACCAACAGGATGTTAGGCGTATTTTAAGACCATTGCAGTTGTTTTCATTTATTTTTAAATAATGACCCAATACTAAAATAATAAATTATGAATTATTGAAAAAAATTATTAAAGTAAATTTTAAAAAAAATTAGTTTTCTATATGCAATTTATTTATTATAGAATGAATGAATGAATGAATGAATGAATGGACTACTTGAAATATAATCTTAACAGGTTTCATGAGATTCACCCATATATTCTGTTCCTGAAAAAGGCAGAATACTGGAAGAATAAGAAGAAAAGAGAGAGAAAAAGGAGAAGACGATGACTGAGGTGTCTGAGTATCGGTCTGTTTGCTCTCTCACGCTGTCCTGTGGTACATCAAACAAAGCACTTTGTTCAAAGATTGTGTTTGAATCTCGGAAAGCATCGGGGACATCACCTCGCGCTCTTCAATTATTACAGCACACCAGCAGTCGCGTACGAGTGTGCGAGCTAAAGATTACGCAACGTGTAATTATACAGGCTTTTCCCTTTGCTGCCGTGCCTTTTTCCAGCCCTTAATAATCTCATTAATATTTTTGCTATAATAAATAAATAAACCCATTTAAAATAAATAAATAAATATTTTACCAACAGGATGTTAGGCATATTTTAAGACTATTGCAGTTGTTTTCATTTATTTTTAAATAATGACCCAATACTAAAATAATAAATTATGAATTATTGAAAAAAATGATTAAAGTAAATTAAAAAAAAAAAAGTTTTCTATATGCAATTTATTTATTATAGAATGAATGAATGAATGAATGAATGAATGGACTACTTGAAATATAATCTTAACAGGTTTCATGAGATTCACCCATATATTCTGTTCCTGAAAAAGGCCGAATACTGGAAGAATAAGAAGAAAAGAGAGAGAAAAAGGAGAAGACGATGACTGAGGTGTCTGAGTATCGGTCTGTTTGCTCTCTCACGCTGTCCTGTGGTACATCAAACAAAGCACTTTGTTCAAAGATTGTGTTTGAATCTCGGAAAGCATCGGGGACGTCACCTCGCGCTCTTCAATTATTACAGCACACCAGCAGTCGCGTACGAGTGTGCGAGCTAAAGATTACGCAACGTGTAATTATACAGGCTTTTCCCTTTGCTGCCGTGCCTTTTTCCAGCCCTTAATAATCTCATTGTTTGATGCTGAACGTAGCAAAAAAAGGCTCGTAATGTCCGTGTATGAGAACGTCCCAGGTTGGGTGTCCGTCCACCCCCGTCCTGCTGGGGGCACAACAACATATTGTAGTCCTCATAGAAACAGCACTAATTAGATGAAAGCCATGTTTGTTTAAGGCCACTACCAAAATAGACCAACGGAACGCCAACTAGATGAACGATTAGACATCATTGTGATTCTACTGCAGGTCTGATGTTGGAGATATTCCTCCGCAGGGACGGCAACACACTGTTTTGCATTGGTCCAAAGGTGAGAACATGTAAACACACACACTCAAGCAGTGTCCGTCTCCGACCTACGTGAATTACGCCATTCGGCACTCCATTCTTCCATCTGTTGTCCTCATAACGAAGACGAACTCTGGCTGTAGTGTCGGAGCACCAGGCACTCGTATTTTGGGATGGGCGGAAGAGCAGACGTTTCGGTATCCGAAGCGGGAGAACTCGGCGAGCCGCTACCCGACCCGACGGAGTCCCTGAACGGGGAGGGCGGAGTCAGCGCTAGCAGTTCCTCAAGCTCCTGCTGATTGGGTGGCGACTCCAGAGCTGAGGACACGCCCACCTTTAACTCCTTCCCACTGGTCGTGGGCGAAGTTTTGAGTCGCGATGAACTGGAAAGTGGGCAGGGAGGGGCGGAGCGACCCACATTAGACTCCACCGGTGGGAGGGGCTGGATCTCGGCGTAGGTGGTCACGGTAGTCGGCATTGAAATTTCTCGGGATAGGCGGTAGGCCGGAGGACAGCAGGGCTCGACAGAGTGAGCGTGTGCGGATGCACTGGTGGACAAACCCACAGCGCCTCCTGGAGGAGAATTGGAGAGCATCATGCTGTTGAGCTCGCTGATGTTAGCTGTGAAGCGGTTAACCACGCAGCTAATCTGCTCCATTAGAGAGCCCTGCGATGCACTTCCACCGCCGTTACCGCGATGCGGAGCCTGACACATGTATGTGGACACGCTCATGACCTGGGAGTCAGCGGCGCCAGTGCTCTGTGATAATGCAATGCTCGCTCTCTGGGTCACGGTGCTGATCGGTGAGGGTGTTTGGGGTCGGTAGGTGATGGGGTAGCGCTCCTCCGCTTCGGTGACCTCATAGAGCATCTTGTTGTTGCTGTTGTCCATGTTGATGTCGCTGCCTCCGCAATAGCGTCCCTCAGACGTTTTGGAGAAAGGTTTGATCACGGCCGTCTGGTTACTTTCGCGCTTCTTAATGTGGAAGGAGAGACGCTGCCACAGGTGGCCGCCTTTGGAACTGCACTCATTCTGGGCCCACGTCACTGACTTCCCATTAGAGCTGCAACAGCATGAAATAATATTTACAGTAACAATGGTTGCAAAACAAATTAATATATTAATAAAATCGATTTTTTTTCTCATAAAAACTGACATTGGGGTTTAAAATGTTTAAAAAAATGGTCTTCTGTGCTCCATTGTGGAGTTACATAATTTGGCAAAAAAAATAAAAATTATAATAATGATGACAATAGTAGTAATATTAATAACTTTTTATTATTATAAAAATAGTTAACAATATTCTCCCTAGTTTTTATTGATTCAATTTTTCAATTCGATCTGTGATACAGTGCTCTATGTTTGTCATCTTATGTATAATTTTGCTTTTGTATTCCCTTTGTATATCAGGCAGTGTGTGGCTGTTACCATTATGTAATGTTTTGAAAGTTAATTAAAAAAAAAAAGTATGTAATATTTATGTAATATTTCTTTAAAAAAGCGTACAACAGTAAAATAACTATATAAATATTTACGGTTCTGTGTCTCTATGAATCTGTCTGTCTATCTATGGGTTATGTAGTATATGCGAACAGAGATTACGTGGTAAACAGGCAGTGTGAGCAGACACACTAAATACATTCATTCCTATAATCACAGGTCGCCTAAGGTAAACACTCTCTTTTTATGGATGTCAATAACTTAACAGCCCCATCATTACCACACAAACAAGACGTGCTCTCAGTGTCATGACAACAGCAGAGCGACTCTCATTTTCCATTATGTAATGTTTTGAAAGTTAATTAAAAAAAAAAAGTATGTAATATTTATGTAATATTTCTTTAAAATAAAAACAAGCATGTAAGAAAAATATAATAATTCTTTAATTTTAGCGTACAACAGTAAAATAACTATATAAATATTTACGGTTCTGTGTCTCTATGAATCTGTCTGTCTATCTATGGGTTATGTAGTATATGCGAACAGAGATTACGTGGTAAACAGGCAGTGTGAGCAGACACACTAAATACATTCATTCCTATAATCACAGGTCGCCTAAGGTAAACACTCTCTTTTTATGGATGTCAATAACTTAACAGCCCCATCATTACCACACAAACAAGACGTGCTCTCAGTGTCATGACAACAGCAGAGCGACTCTCATTTTCACAGAACCGAGGCATAGGCCTAAATCCTGAACTTACTAAAATGTTAACACCATTCTTTGCCTACTATGAATGCATCTGTTTTCATTAGGAAATGCTAATCTAGACTCTCAGAAAAAGGGTACAAAAGCTGACACTGGGGCAGTATCCTTTGGAAAGATACCTTTGTACCTTATTTACACCTAAAGGAAGCATATTAGTACCTTAAAGGGATAAATGAAAATTCTGTCATTAATTACTCACTCTCATGTCGTTCCAAACCTGTAAGACCTTCGTTCATCTTCGGAACACAAATTAAGATATTTTTGACGTAATCCGAGAGCTTTCTGACCCTGCATAGACAGCAAAGTAACTGACAGGTTCTAAGCTCAGAAACGTAGTAAGGACATCATTAATATAGTCCATGTAACATCACTGGTTCAACCGTAATTTTATGAAGCTACGAGAATACTTTTTGGGTGCAAAGAAAACAAAAATAATGATTTTATTCAACAATTTCTTCTCTTCCGTGCCAGACTTCGATGTGCATTCACAAGAGTACCACAACGCATAGCTGTGCATTGCTCTGCTCGTCAACAAACCGCATAATTCATACTTCTTGTCACCGCAGAGGCGGACAGTAACTAAGTACATTTACTTGAGTATTGTACTTAAGTACACTTTTTGAGTATCTGTACTTTACTTGAGTATTATTTTTTCTGGGAACTTATGACTTTAACTTCACTACATTTGAAAGACAAATATTGTACTTTTCACTCCACTACATTTCTATCAAGATCCTCGAAGTAGAAAGTCGTTAGCAGCTTTGAAAGTCAGTGGGTGATTTTTGGGTGAAGTATTACGTACAACAATAAAACAGTGCATTGACATAAAAAAGGAAATTTACTTTTGGTACTTAAGTACTTTTAAAAGCAAGTACTTCTGCTCACTCTCATGTCGTTCCAAACCTGTAAGACCTTTGTTCATCTTCGGAACACAAATTAAGATATTTTTGACGTAATCCGAGAGCTTTCTGACCTACATAGACAGCAAAGTAACTGACAGGTTCTAAACTCAGAAACGTAGTAAGGACATCATTAATATAGTCCATGTAACATCACTGGTTCAACCGTAATTTTATGAAGCTACGAGAATACTTTTTGGGTGCAAAGAAAACAAAAATAATGATTTTATTCAACAATTTCTTCTCTTCCGTGCCAGACTTCGATGTGCATTCACAAGAGTACCACAACGCATAGCTGTGCATTGCTCTGCTCGTCAACAAACCGCATAATTCATACTTCTTGTCACCGCAGAGGCGGACAGTAACTAAGTACATTTACTTGAGTATTGTACTTAAGTACACTTTTTGAGTATCTGTACTTTACTTGAGTATTATTTTTTCTGGGAACTTATTACTTTAACTTCACTACATTTGAAAGACAAATATTGTACTTTTCACTCCACTACATTTCTAT
>NW_015628323.1:127198-128600 GCF_001515625.1 Sinocyclocheilus rhinocerous
TTTTCTTCCTTATCAGTCTGTATTTACAGCAATTTCACTGTCTTCTCTGTTCAAATGTGGATGAATGGCTACATGGAGATGTCAAAGAGCTATGTGAGATCACTACCATCCTGATTTTGTGCGGGTGGGTAGGGGTGTTAATTTTAATTTAAATTTTTTTTCCCCATAGGTTTTTAACATTCTAAAAGCTCTTTATTCCAAATATACTACAAGTTAGTCAGTGTATTCAGCAGGTGTAGTGTATTCTAAGTTGCTTCAGAAGTATTGCAAGTACTACTACGTAAAAACAGTGCATTGACATAAAAAAGCAGTTAAAAGCAGGGGAAGTCGTGGCCTAATGGTTAGAGAGTTGGATTCGTAACCCAACAGTGTAAATATCACAAAAAACTAATACTAGCCTAAATAAAAAAACAAAAACAAAAAACAAACTCAAGCTCACTGAAGACAAGTAAAGAAAAAGAAACTAATTACAAGTAATAGGACAAAACACACTGCATATTCTTCACAGTGTAAATTAATATATATTTCTTCTTATTAAAGTTACAAAAGTGATTTAGTCAAGAGTATTTTTTCTGTCTTTTGTTGTTTGATTAACCTGAATGACAGAAAACAGGAATATTAGACTGCTGTCACTTTAAGAGCTGCCTGGATCCAATATACGGTTACACAAGTGTTTTCTTTCTCAGTCTTTTGCTTTCACTTAAGACCTAAATTACTGTTTACGAGGATACTTGCAGAGATGGGCATTTTGACACATACAAGTGTGTGTATTTAACCATTCAATTTTTTCTGTCTTTTGTTGTTTGATTAACCTGAATGACAGAAAACAGGAATATTAGACTGCTGTCACTTTAAGAGCTGCCTGGATCCAATATACGGTTACACAAGTGTTTTCTTTCTCAGTCTTTTGCTTTCACTTAAGACCTAAATTACTGTTTACGAGGATACTTGCAGAGATGGGCATTTTGACACATACAAGTGTGTGTATTTAACCATTCAAGGCCTATGAAGCGGCAAAGATAACTCCGTTCAATACTCCTGCACTCTATGAGCACTGTCTTCATGTGCACGCACCTCTGATAGCGCTCAGAAACAGTCTCTCAGACAGCGCGCGCATATAAACTGCTGATTGCATTTCATTGGCTTAAAGGTCCCATATTGTCAAAACTGAAATTTCTTGTCTTTTTTCATGATAACGGAGGTCTAGGGGCTATTTAACTACCATATAGGTTTCAAAACAGTCAGTTCACAGTAAAATGCACACAGCCTGCATAAAGTTCTAGCTATTTTTCACGAACCGTTGTGACTTCCGTAAAAAGTTGACGTCAGAACTACACAGTCACCGCCTTCAGTCGCCACCCCGAGCACCGCCCACAGTCCCACTCTCCTTTTGCCAAACCCC
>NW_015628323.1:129028-141637 GCF_001515625.1 Sinocyclocheilus rhinocerous
ACATCAAAACCTAAAATAAAACTCCAGAAAGGTGTAAAATATGTGACCTTTAAAATCACTTGTTTTTAAACTGCAATGCTTAAAAACACGTGCACACAATACGTTTTCCTGACCAAGTAGCACAGCAATGCCATGTGACCTTGTAGCCGCGTAAACGCGTTAGAGACGATAGTCCAAAATGTCTAACAGTTAACAAATTTCTACTGGTTAAGTGTGTCTACCAGTATATCACCCACCCCTAGCTGAACCGTTGATGTCACATGGACTATTTTAACGATGTCCTTCTGGGCCTTGAACGTGTCAGTTGCGTTGCTATCTAGGGAGACTCAGAAAGCTCTTGGATTTCATCAAAAATATCTTAACAGGTGTTTCAAAGATAAACGAAGGTCTTTGGGACGACATGAGGGTGAGTAATTAATGACAGAATTTTCATTTTTGGGTGAACTATGCCTTTAAAGGTACATATTAGTACCTAAATGGTACCTTTTGAAAGTTATCGCTACACACACCTGAGAGTTTCTCCTGACGATCCTTGTCTCTTCCACAGATTGATCAGGCTGCTCGACCGGCTGGCCGCAGATGATGATTTTCCGTCTCCCACATGCATGCGCACCACTGTCGATGTAGTGAAGGCGCTGCGTACGTTCCTCTCCGGTTTGGCCAGGATAATGTAAACCTTTGGCACGAACATGCAGCCCAGAGCCACGGTGGCGCTCAGGCTGACGGAGAAGCACATGGTGATGGTCTTGTAGTTGGAGCCGAAGTAAATGGGCACAAAGGCCAGCCAGATGATGCAGGTGGTGTACATGGTGAAGGCGATGTACTTCGCTTCGTTAAAATTGGCGGGAACGTTGCGCGTCTTGAAGGCGTAGAAGGTGCAGCTCATGATGAGGAGGCCGTTGTAGCCCAGCGGCGCCACCACGCCTAAGTTGGTGGTGTTGCAGATGAGGTTTACCTCGCGGATGGAGGGATAGTCGTGGATGACGTTAGGAGGTTCCATCACAAAGAGCGCCACGATGATGCCCAGCTGCAGGAGGATCAGTAAAAAGGCGATCACCAGCTGGGCGCAGGCGCTCATGAAACGAGGCTTCTTGGTGCAGATCTTCTTTTTGCTGCCGGCCAGAATCCGAGCGATGCGATTGGTCTTGGTGACGAGGGCCGAGTAGCTCATGGCGGGTGATAAGCCAATGCCCAGCCGCTGCAGGTAGCAGTAGATGACGTGAGGTTTGGCAATAAGACAGAAGGTGCACAGGTAGCCCAGACAGATGCCCGCCAGTATAATGTAGCACAGCTCACGACTGGACGACTTCACCACCGGAGTGTCGCGGTAGATGATGAAGATGGAGGTGACGAAGAACGTGGCCATCAGGCCCAAGCAGGCAAAGACCACGGCCGCGATGGGCTCGGGGTCACCCCACCTCAAATACTTCACTGGGATGGGGTCACATCCTGAAACAAATGAAGAAAATGAGAATTAGTGGTGCTTCTTGCAAATCCTTCTGATTATTGGATAAGGATTTTTAGAAATAATTTCATAAAAAGAGCATCGAACTTAAAAAACTGTTCCGGGTGTGTGTGTTTGTTCACTACTCACTACTGTGTGTGTGCACTTGCAGGGTTGAAATGCAAAGTCACTCACGTCACTCACTCACTCGTTTTCTAGTTAAGTA
The DNA here is from genome assembly GCF_001515625.1 of Sinocyclocheilus rhinocerous. NCBI lineage: Eukaryota > Metazoa > Chordata > Actinopteri > Cypriniformes > Cyprinidae > Sinocyclocheilus > Sinocyclocheilus rhinocerous. The sequence goes on from NW_015628323.1 coordinate 130,699, forward strand.
TTTTAGAAGGAAAATATTTAAAGGGTTAGTTCACCCAAAAATGAAAATTAGACTATATTTTACTCATCCTCGAAGCATCCTAGGTGTATATGACTTTCTTCTTGCAGACGAATCCAGTCGGAGTTATATTAAAAATTGTCCTGGCTATTCCAAGCTCTATCATTGCAGTCAGCGGGTGTTGCAGTGCTTCAGTCCACAATTCGTCAAATAAAGCGCGCGCATCCATAATAAAACGTCCCTCACACGGCTCCGGGGGGGTGAATAAAGGCCTCCTGTAGTTAATCCATGCGTTTTTGTAAGAAAAATATCCATATTTCCAACGTAATAAACACTTTTCTCTCACTTCCGTTATCTTTCAGCGGATGACGCAGCACATATGCGCAGCGCGCGCGCCTCTGAGATATGCTAGTCTCACGAGTTTGTTTATAGGAGCAAAGGAAGCAAAGTTTCCTTACTTTAGCAAAGGAAAACAAGTCTCCTCTTGGCTTATATCGAAATCCTCCAACATACTTCTTTACAAATCCTCGTTTTGTACTTCTAATTAGTGACCGTTGTTTTGTTTTGATCTCTCCCCTGCACTTCCGCGTTCGTCACTTCTGAGCGGCGCATGCGCAAAGCCAACCTCCATACGTCATCCGCCCGGAACTGCTTCTGTGTACAACTGCTAGCGCAAGCTAGATTCAAGTGATTATTACGTTTTGAATATGGATATTTTTCTTACAAAAACGCATCGATTCGCTACAGGAGGCCTCTGTTCACCCCCCGGGGCCGTGTGAGACACTTTATTTAATGGAAAGGTGCTTTTTATTTCACGTCTTTTGAACAGAAGGAATGCAACACCCGCTGAGTACAACGATAGAGCTTGAAAGATCAAAGACAATTTTTAATATAACTCCGACTGGATTCGTCTGAAAGAAGAAAGTCATATACACCTAGGATGACTTGAGGGTGAGTAATTTATGGGCTAATTTTCATTTTTGGGTGAACTAACCCTTTAATAGAACATTGGCACTGATTTGTCAGAACAAAAAAGGAAATAGAAGCCTTTTTGAGACTAAGACATGTGAAGCCCTTTCTGTACATGCAGATGAAGCAAACTGTGATTAGTGCTGATACAAAATTCAATTACAGGATGAATTTCAAATAAAACTGCTTCACACTGAGCTCTACTGTGCATCTGCATCTGGATTGTAATATCTGAGTAATGACTGACCCCTGGTGGTGCAAATCCAGTATAAAATTACCTTTCTGTGAATAGAGCTTGGAATAGCCAGGACAATTTTTAATATAACTCCAACTAGATTCGTCTGAAAGAAGAAAGTCATATACACCTAGGATGATTCGAGGGTGAGTAAAACACAAGCTAATTTTCATTTTTGGGTGAACTAACCCTTTAAATATTTTTTTAAAATAAACATACTTTAAAATTTTAAAATATATTATTTACAATATAAATATTTACTCTAAAAAAATAAATAAATAAAGTATGTCATTCTTTAATTTTAAATAATATGACAATATAATTTATAATATTATACTTGATTATTGGATAATGATATTTAAAAATCTATTTCAAAAATAATTTTATAGAAATTGCACTTAAAAGCAAATAGTTTAACTATTTTTTATAGTAAATAAACACTATAAAATGAAACATTTATATTTACTATATAAATATTTACTTATATAAAATATTTATATTTTCTCAAATATCACATCCTTTATATAATATAATTTATATTTATTATATGGATAAGGATTTTAAATCATTTCTAAATATTTTGGAAAACAAAAAATAGTTGACTTTATAGTAAATAAACATACTATAAAAGTAAATTATGTATTTATATTTACTATATAAATATTTACTATAAAATAAAAAATGTATGTTAAAAGATCTCATTTTATATAATACAGTATAATATAGAGACTGAACTTAAAAGAAAGAAAAACGAAGAAAAAATAAAAACAAAATATTTAACTATTTTTATAGTAAGTAAATATGCTATAAAAGGAAAAATCATTTAAATTTACTATAAAATTAAAAAAATATTTTATTTTCAAAAATATCTCATCTATTAATTTATATGATACAATAAAATATAATTTATAATACTATACCCGATTACTGGATAAGGATTTTTAAAAATCATTTAATAGAGAATGCACTTAAAAGAAGCATTTTCTAGTGGATTAATTATTATAGAAAACAAACATATTTTATGTTTTATAGTTAGTAAACATATACTATATGAGTAAATAGAATATTTATATTTACCGAGAAATATTTAATATACTTTTTATTTTCTAAAATATTATCAATATAATCACATAAATTATATTACCTTGTACATCTAAGCAACCATATAGCAACGCAACCACCCACAAATCCTAATTAATATCATGGAGGCGAGTATTGCATTGGCAAACACATATTCATTAAAAAAGTGTAATAATGTAGAGTACTTGGTAATATTGGCTGTATGATTCATTCTTTCTCTCTGATGGTATAAATAGGTGGTAATAAAGTGTGGGGGCCGATCACAGGGAGACAGATTTGATAAGTTCAGCTCAGACGGTTTTGATGCTGTTAACCTTTTAGTTCAATGAGTGTGTGTATTCGCATTTCCCTGAAATTATTTATTGAAATGCATTTGCTTTCTACGGCACAAATATCTCTCTTTCTATTAATGGCCATGTAAGAGAGATGCAATCACGCACTTTGCAAATAAGTCATTTTGGTCGTGGCTTGGGATCCCAAATGACTCTCAATGAAATGCTAGATTTGTATTTGAGTATCGAGTGTGGCCGCGGCTCCAGCGCTTTACAGAATGAGATTTCCTAACCTGGATGTGAATGGAGAGGGATAAAGCGTGTCACTGAACCCGCGGTGTAACACAGGCACGGGCGGTGAGTGCAGGAGACTCGGGGTCATCAGTCTGAGCTGATGTGTTTGTGGACTCACCGGTGAGGTCGTTGGTGGGCCAGGATCCCAGCTCACACGCACGACACGTGTACTCGTCAAAAACAAACTCGTTCTCTTTACAGGGAGTGCATGTCCAACAGCAGCTGACCTCTCCTTTACGGATCACCTGCGGGCAAGAGAGGATAGTGCGTGTGACGTGCTGTCATGATCACACCAGGACGGAAAACAGTGCTGCTCAACTGCAGGGTCGTGACACAGTCAGGAAAAAAAAAACTATGTAAATCGTAAATTTAGGATAGCCATTTTATGATTCAGTAGATGATAATAGCAAGTCAATTTATACTTTACAGTTGTGATATTTCAGGTCATGGAAAACTAGATAAATTGTGTATAAAATGCTTAACTGTAAAAACTATTTGAAATATATAATTTATAATATTCTAATTATAATATTTCAGATAATCTAAACTTTTACATGTTTATTTACTAAAAAGTTTTTTTTTCTAAAATATATAAATTATATTGCATAATATTAATTAAAATATCAAATATTTTAGAAAATAAATAAACATTTATATAGCAAATATAAACATTAGATTTACTTTAATAGCATGTTTAAACTTAATTTTATTAACTTATTTTTATTAATAGGTTTCGCCTATGATTAACCAGATGATAGAAGGTCAATTTATGCTTTACATTTGTGATATTCCAGGTCATGGAAAAGTGGATAAATTGTGTATAAAATATTTACTACAAAAATCTGTAAAAAATTATTTCCTTATAATATTTTAATTATATAACTTATAATATCCTATTTTTATAGTAAATATTAAATTATATTAAATGACAAATTGAAATATAAATATTATAATTACTTTTAGAATGTTTATTTACTTTAAAAATATTTCTATTTTTTATAGTAAATATAAATATATTTACTTTTAGAATGTTTATTCACTTTAAAAATATTTTTCATCTTATATGTATATTGTAAATAATATTGTTAATAATATAATTATTTGAGTAAATAAAAAATATTAATTAAATAAATAACAAATAGTATTTTTTAAATAAATGCATTTTGTGCAGTGAATTACTGGATACCGAAAGCATGAAACGAATAATTTTGCTAATACTAATTATAATTTTACATATTGTTTGGCCTGTGCAATCACCACTTGATTTTCAGTGTAAAATGTGTGTCCTGAAGCAAAACCAGTTGAATCCAGTTGGATTTGACTTGTTACTCCAATACATTTACCAACAAAAACACACAATTATTGGGCATTATTAAACATTACACAGCACTATGAGGCTTAATAAGCAGCTCACGGTCTCCTGACCTTGATTTGACCTTTATCGCAGGGTTCGCTGCACACGGATTTAATAATCTCATCTTTGGTGGGCCAGATCTCGTCGTCACTGATCTGCAGTCCGCTGTTGTCCCAGCTGCCCACGTTCGTGTAGTCGAAATAATCTTTGCCCATCTTCTTAAAGTTCATGATCACGTAACTGCGAACACAGTTAGGAGTATTGATTTAGTGCACTGAAATGAAGATCAATGGAAATGAAGGGTGGATTCATCAGTCTGACTGATGCATTGATCTATTCATTGACTATGTGACTGTTTGATTGACTGACAGATTGATTATCTTATTTATTGGATTGGATTGGTCTGGTACCTCCCAGGCGAATCTCCGTTCTCATCAAAATAAATGTTTTCCCCGGACACTCCAGTGAAGTTGGTCTTCACGAGGAACTCGAGGAGCTTTGACCCATCGATGGGCCGCATGGCATCGCACAGACCCACCATGCCGGGACACAGCGCTTTCTGCATGTTGTGGAGGCCATAGGCCATGCTGTAGATGGCATTGATCACAAAGCCCATCTTGGTGTCCTGCGCATATTGCTGCCGCAGAGAATCCCGCTCTGAGAGAGGAGGAGGAGGAGATCGGGGTTAATGACAGATCACTCGTCTGTTCCTGCTCGTATCCTGTAGGCAGGTCAATAATGAACTGTGCTAATTTGCTTATGCTCTGTGAAACTGATTTTGAGCCATTAATAGGGCTCTACCAGAGGATCGCAAGCAGCGTTCAGGCTCATAAGGAGTTAATAAATCACAAATACAGGCAGGAGCCTGACCCTTCAAGGCTTTAAAAACAAGCAGCAAAATCCTAAAATCAATTCTATAACTCACAGGCAACCAGTGAAGAGCAGCAAGAATCGGTGTAATGTGATCACTTTTCTTTTAGTACGTGTTAAAAGCCTAGCAGCAGCATTTTGAATCAGCATTCAGGCTCATAAGGAGTTAATAAATCACAAATATAGGCAGGAGCCTGACCCTTCAAGGCTTTAAAAACAAGCAGCAAAATCCTAAAATCAATTCTATAACTCACAGGCAACCAGTGAAGAGCAGCAAGAATCGGTGTAATGTGATCACTTTTCTTTTAGTACGTGTTAAAAGCCTAGCAGCAGCATTTTGAATCAGCTGCAATCTTTGGAGATTTTGCCTGCTAATACCAGAATAAAGTGCGTTACAATAATCAAGTCTGGAGGAGATAAAAGCATGAATGACCTTTTCTAAATCTGCAAAAGAAAGAAATGACTTTATCTTCGTTAGTTGCCTCAGTTGTGCAAAACAAGACTACAACACTTTAGTCACCTGAGCAACAAATGACAGTTCTGAATCAAAAATTACACCTAAGTTGCGGACCTCATTTTGAACATTATTAGATAAGGCATCCAGGCTAGAGGAGAGATTATTAATTATAGCACTACTGGGGCCACACAGGGTAATTATAAGCACCTCTGACTTGGAATCGTTCAACTGCAGAACATTTCTCGACATCCAATTTTTGATCTCTATGAAGCAGGACATAATATGGGATATATCAATAATACCAGGCTTCATCGGGACATACGTCTGCATAGCAGTGGAACTCAATGTCATAACTATGCATAATTTGACCCAGGGGTAGCATGTAGATCGTAAACAAAAGGGGACCCAAAATAGAACCATGAGGGACCCCACAAAATAAAGGAGTACAAAAAGGACCTGTTCGACAAATATTAAATAAACCAATCCAGAGCAACATATCTGATACCAACATAAGGCTTTAGATGGTTGATCAAGACATTGTGGTCCACTGTGTCAAAGGCTGAACTGAGATCAAGAAGAATTCAAATAGAATACAAGCCAGCATCGGCTGCAAGCAATGGGTCATTAGTGAGCTTAACCAGAGCAGTTTCAGTGGTATGTTGGGAGCGGAAACTAGACTGAAATTTTTCAAATATTAAATTATTATTCATAAAAGAAGTCAGTTGCATGGACACAACTTTTTCTAAAGTCTTTGATAAAAATGGCAACTTAGAAATAGGTCTAAAATTACTAAAATTTGAAGGGTCTAGAGAGGCCTTTTTTTAATATCGGATAGACAAAGAACAATTAATAATAGCCAAAATATCTGGACAAACCGTGTGAAATACAGCTTTTAAAAACCAAGCAGGAAGGCAGTCAGAAGGACACGAGGATGATTTTGAAAGTACAACAATACGCTCCAAGGTAGACAAAGAGATTTCATTAAAATGGGTTAATGTTGAAGGTGGACAAGAATCAACATGATCTCTGAAATCAGTGTTAAACTGCTGCCTAATCTCCACTATTTTGTTATAAAATTAATTTGTAAAAAAAGCGTCACAATTCTCTGGAGTAGATTCAACCGGCTGACTATAGGCTGAGGACCTATGATAGAATTAATGGTTTTAAAAAGTATTCTTGGATTATGTCCCTGTTTAGTAACCAGATCTGAAAAATAAGTGTTCCTTGCTTCCTTAACTTTACACTGATAAGTGGACATCAGATTTTTTAAAGAGGCAAGGGAAACACTAAGTTTATAATTTTTCCACCTTCGTTCTGCCCTCCTGCATAGTTTCTTCAAGTTTCTTAATTCTTCATTTAAGCATGGTAAAGAATAAGGTTTCTGCTTTCTAACTCTAATTGGAGCTATAGAATTTAAAATATCTCTACAAGAGCTGTTAAAAATACGAAATCCTCTACGGAGAAGTCAAATTGTTCGCTAGTGTTAAAAGGCGAATTTGAGACAGTAAAAGCTTGAGAGAAACGAAAAACTGAGCGTGAGTTTAAGGGGCGAGAGCGAATCAGTGAAGAGGGTTTGGAATCAGAGAAAGCGAATAGAATCTGAAATAACATCCGATTTTATTACTTGAAGTAAAATTAAGGTTAACCTAAATGAATATATATATATATATCATTTCTCGTGTTCATTTAGTTTAACCTGATAACTAAAACTGAGCACAAATGTATAGACACTGACGAAAAATTACACACACACACACACACACACGCACACACACACACACATTCACACACATTCACACACACAAAACAAAAATACTACAACATTAAAAGAGGAAATGTAAAAATAAAAGATAATTTAAAATATTTATAAAAACTATGGTGGTATCTCAATAAAACTAAAATAAACTGCATTATATACTGAAAAACATGATACTTTGGACCTTTGGAACTTTTAAGAAAATACACTAATTTGTTAAATGTATTCTTCTTTTTTTTTCTTCTTCAAATTATATTTATGGATTGGTTCAATATTTAATATTTATTTTCCCAAATACAAAAACATTCATACAAATTAAAAAGAGTAGTTATTATAAAGAACATATACTTTTTTAGACAAAAGCCAAAATACTATTTAATTTAGCTCAATATAATAAATTGCTTTTTACAGATAAAACTAAAAAAATATATATTGTTAGTCAATTGTAGATTTAATTTTTTATAGTGAAGTCTTTTTATATTTTCTGTTATGTACTGACAAAAACACCAGGAAAATTCATAAAACAAACAATAATTTCTGCAGTTAGTAAATCTAGTCAGTTTTGGTGCTTCTAGTTGTGTTTGCATGTCAATAATAAAATCACTATAATATGAATACTCAGATTATACATAATATATTTTCCTAATTGTTTGATGAGAAAATGAGTTGCTTTGAAACATTAAAGCACCTGATTTGACGCAACAGTTTGGTGTTGTTAGTCAAGCTGGTATATTAATAATATAGAATATATTTACCAAATTACACATGCCTTATTTTTTCAAAACTGTTTTGCAAATTTAAAGAAATGAAAGAGAGAAGAAAAACAAAAAACAACTAACTACTTCACAAAGAGTAGAAAAATATTAAAAGAGTACCATGGTATTTTATTGCTCATAATTTTAGAACTTCGATACTGGACGAAGACGAAACTGCTCTTACGCACTGCACTTGAACGTCTTGTTTTCACAGCAAATTTGATTTCATTCAGAAGTGCTCGCTCTGATTGAAACATTCTTTTGAACTGCCATTAAAGCAGCATCTCTGTCCAAACTCTTGCTCTCTGTCGGTCTGCTCATGCTGGTTTATATGCAAACAGCTCTAATTCCCGTTTCAGAGGAAAAGTGGTTGTTCTTTTCTTTTCGACTGTTTTTTTTTTTTAAATGGGAACATTTGAAAAAGTTTCTTTGAACTCAAGCAGAGCTCGGATAAATGGAGCCAATGAAAGACAGCGAGACTAATGGAAGGTGTGATATCTGAAGAGAAAGTCTGGATGAAAGAAGGCAATCATGTGTTTCTGTCTGCGAGAGACAGGACTGGCATTTCTTTTCTTTTCTTCTCAAACGCTAAACGTCACTGTGGGAGCACATGAGGACGCTGTGGGAATGCTGTGGAAACTCACTGCCGCAGGTGCGGTTGTATTTGTTGTTCTCCTGCGGGTGTCCCTTCAGCCGGCAGTGGAAGCGGTGCTGCCAGAACTCGGGGAACCAGGGGTTTCGTGGGTTGTTTTCGGGACGCAGTTTCAGGTAATAATCGTCAAACCACTTGACGTCTGCGGACTGCAGCTTTATGGTGATCCCGCCGGCGGCCTCGCGCACGTACCCGTCAGTGACGTCATAACGGTCCGCCCAGCCGTCACTGCGGAGGAGAGAACAAATCAGTGTGCGAAGCCACAAGGCAACATGCATTGCAACACATTCAGTGGGAAAAATCTATCCAAGATGACAAACTATACAAAAATATTGATTATCATATATGATATAAATGTATATAATGATAAACAAAAATAACAACAAATATAATAACTCCAAAGCTAATTAAAATAAAATAAATAAACAATATAATAATATTAATAATAATAATTTATATAATAGACATATATCATTTATTTTGTTTACAAATATTTCAAATTAATTGTATTATTAATGTTTAATATAAATTTGTATATATATATTATTTAATATATATATTATCCAAAACGAATTAAAATCACATCAAAATAATTACAAATCAAATAGATAATAATATAAAAATAAAATAAATAAACAATATAAAATATAATTATATTAATAAGAACATTTCAATAATAATAATAGAGACATATAATTTGTTATAAATATATTAAATTAATTTTGTTATTGTTCATTTTTTATATAAAATCAAATATATATATACTATCCAAAACTAATTACAATAAAAAGTACAAATTAAATAAACGATAAGGTAATACAAATAAAATAAATAAACAATATAAAAATATGGATAATAATATTTGCAATAATAATACAGACATATCATTTGTTTAAAAATATAGAAATTAATTTTGTTATTGTTCCTTTTTCATATAAAATCAAATATATATTATTCAAAACTTATTAACATAAAATAAAACTATTTATAAATAAATAAATAATAAAATATAATATAATAAACATAAAATAATTTTAAATATAATAATATTTATAATAATAATTACTTTGTTTAGAAATATATAAATAAAAAATTATATAAAATTTAGTTTTGAAATATATTACTTGCATCCTTTGTAGCAAATCCCAGAATGCACTGCAACAATTTCAGTGGGAAACAACCATCCAACATGACAAATGTTGATTATCAATGCACTTATAAATTATTGACTGAAACCAAGTGTGAATATAATTTTATTCTCTTGAATCCAACACTAATTAAAATAAAAATGATTACAAATGAAAGTAATAATAATATAATAAATGCCAAATAAATACATTCATTTATTAAACAACAAATTAAAAAGAAAAAAAAATAAAATAATTTCTAAGGCTTATTAGCAAAATGATAATAGCTAACTCTATTGAAATCAACTGATGTTCACATGAAGAGCGGTTTGACATGATAATAGCTAACTCTATTGAAATCAACTGATGTTCACATGAAGAGCTGTTTGTTGCTGCCTAGAGTGTTCCAAATCACTCACTTATGAGGTTGCATGTGTTCCCTGTGTAGGCAGCAGACAGCAAGACTATGTTTTGGAACAGAGCCCGTGTGTGTGTGTGTGTGTGTGTGTGATTTTGGCAGCGTCAAGCTGAAACATTCGGTTCAGCCACATGAAGCCTTCCCGTAATGCACACTGACTGATACATTTGAACAAATTAAATAGTTTTGATACAAAGTAGATACAAATTGCCAATTAAATGAACACCCGCACACAAATGACTCATTATTTTTCTCTGCCTGCTCTGCCAGTTTCCCCAGTAACCATGACAACTAGAGCCATATTTTAAAAAGACTGATAATTGTTAATGTGAAAATCTCACATGCATCTGTATGTAAGTGTGTATATGTTTGTGAGAGACTGAATCATACATATCATATGGCATTGAATCATTTCTTCTATGACATCTAAGCACTAAATTACACATTTAAACTAGAGGTGATTTATGAGTTTTTTTATTTTATATAAAATGTCTAAGTTGCACAGATTTAGTAATTAAAAGTTTGTGAATGTACGATTTTGTAGCCAAATCCTAATGATCCTAACAACAAATATAATAACTCCAAAGTTAATTAAAATAAAATACAAATTATTACAGATCAAAGAAATAATAATTAAAAATAAAATAACATAACATAAAATGTAATAATATAAATAATTATTATTTTTATTATTTTGTTTAAA
>NW_015628323.1:142065-206936 GCF_001515625.1 Sinocyclocheilus rhinocerous
GTTAATTAAATATAAAAGTTAATTAAAATAAAATACAAATTATTACAAATCAAATAAATAATAACTAAAAATAAAATAACATAACATAAAATTTAATAATATAAATAATAATTATTATTTTGTTTAAAATATGTCAAATTAATTTATTATATATAACATAATTAAATAAAATGGAAATGACTATAAATTATTAAATAACATGAAATGATAAAAAATTAAATACATATTTAAAAAAATAATAATTATTATTATTTCAAAAAATTACAGACATATTTTTGTTTCAAATAAATAATTATTTTTTACAATTATTTTTAATAATATTTGAATATTTTTTAATTTTGTGTACGTGTGTGAGACACTGAATCATACAGCATTGAATTATTTCTTGCATTAAACCACACAATAAAACTGACTCGAGGTGATTTATGAGTTCATATGTTATATATACCATCAAAGTTGCACATATTTAAAAGTTTGTGCATGTATGATTTTGTAGCCAAATCCTAATGAGCATCAGAACTGAATTGTAATGTTTTAAGCAGCTTACTTGTATTGCTCTTTATAGGCAGCATCTACACTGAATCATACAGCATTGAATTATTTCTTGCATTAAACCACACAATAAAACTGACTCGAGGTGATTTATGAGTTCATATGTTATATATACCATCAAAGTTGCACATATTTAAAAGTTTGTGCATGTATGATTTTGTAGCCAAATCCTAATGAGCATCAGAACTGAATTGTAATGTTTTAAGCAGCTTACTTGTATTGCTCTTTATAGGCAGCATCTCAAGCACCAACCAAGTACACAGAGCTTGTGTGCGAATGTGTGTGTGTTAACTCAATTACATCCTTGCCGACAGGCCAGCTGCAGAAATCAACCCGGGGTTAAACTTAATACAAAACACACACATCAAATCACGACACACACTTCAGTCGGCAGTCGAGACAGAGAAGGACAGTCACCTCAGTAATGAAACTAGTGCAAACGAGCACACACACACACACACACACACTCAGGGTGCAGATGGCATCATTGTGGGCAAACTCATTTGACACCCTGTGCGCTTGTGTTGAAGGACTGATGACCTCACAGCTGGCTGCGATGTGATTGGCTGAGACTGTAGCCATGGCGACAGCATTAGAGTAGTAGGTGCTTATGGGGGATTCCGAGGAACTCTACTGAAAATGATACATTGTGTGTTTGTGTGTTTAAGGCTCACAGTACTGTTTCATTACTGTATCGGCTTAGATGTTTCTCCTAAATTACGTTAGGATAAATAAAAAATAAATGCAAAAAAGTAATTTTTTATTCAGTCTCTGATGAGAAATGTTTGCGTTTATATTGAGATCTCGGACTTTTGATTGCAGACTCTAGCATGTCCTGAGATATTGTTGAGATCACGTCTGAAACTCTAGAGATGTCAGATTATTGGCAATGTTATTGACGTTAAAGAAAACTAAAACTGAACCTAAATGAAAAATTTTTTTTCACCGAAATGAAAACTAAAACTAACATTACTGGGGAAAATTGCTAATTAAACTGACTCTAAATGTAATCTACTGACTCCAAATGTAAACTATAAAATAAAAAAAAGATTATAAATGAAATAAATAATAATAATAAATATAATAAAATTAAAACAAATAAAAATTACATTAAATTAAATTAAAAATAAAATACAAATACAATAAAATAATGATTAATAATGAAACACGGTATAGTATAAAACTTGATACTTTTACAACTCATTTAATTTAACATGCAAGAGCTGTGCTGAGAAATATAATACTGTTAAATGATGTTAATATATTAACTTTATTATTAGCGGCCCTAAAACACTAAAACAAAAACAACTAAAATTAAAACTAGAAAATGGCATACAATTAAACTGAAACAATAATAGAGTGAAAACGATCAACTACGGTAAATTGAAAAAACGAATGAAAACTAATTAAAAAAATAAAATAATAATAATAATAAAACAATGATTGAGTAGATACTAAATCTAAGTTAAAACTGTAAAACTAAAATAAAACATAATAGTATGAAAAGTATAAAAAACTGAAAAAAAAAGTCAAGTGAAAAATAAAATACAAATGAAAAGTAAATAAAAAAATTAAACAACAAAACTAAACTGATACCATAATAGAGTGAAAATAATCAACTAAAGTAAATTGAAATATACATGAAAACTAAATTAAAACAAAAATAATATAATGATAGGCTAAAGAGAAAACAGAAAATAGATCAAAAAGACAAACTGAAAACAAAATAAACACTAAATACTAAAACTAAATTAAAAGTGTAAAACTAAAACTAAAAAAAGACTAATAATAATAGAAATGAAAACTAAATAAAAAAATACAAATACTGGAGTCTTTTTCTAAAGAAAAATATCTGAAAAGCAGGAGATTTGAACAGAAGACTTTAAACGTGTGCAATAACAGAGCAAGACAGAGACATTGTAATATGTTATACAGTAATGCCAATAAAGCTCATTTGAATTGAATTGAATTGAACTGAGAGAGAGAGAGAAGTTTGACTTTTAAATTTCTTTTATTAAATCAAGGATATTTGGGATCTATCAATATATATATTGATATTAATCACGTAATTGGAAAGGAGAGAGAACAAAACCTTTTTCCATTCCCATCAGATTCACACAAAAAGTTATTAAAACCCCAAAGATAAAGAGAGAGCGAGAGAGAGAGAGTGAGGGCAGCTCATGCCGCTGTCCCATCCCAAGGTGAAGGATTGAACCAGCGCTGACCAACAACACAGTTCAGCATGCAAACACGCTCTCGCCTGGAACAAGTGCTGCATAGCAGAGATAACTGAACCGTGACCGCGCACAAACACTGGCACAATGTGTCCGGCATCATCACAGGGGCACAAACGCCCTTCCAGTGCCAACTTCCTCTCTGTCCCAGAGCGTTACAGCTTCCCACAATGCACTCCTTCTGAAGAACTCTTATTTGCAGCGGATTACTGACTCCTGAGATGTATGAACTAATGAATCGCACACAACACCACCACGAGTGTGTTTAAAGAATGTAAACAAGGTCAGTTCTGAGCTCGGATCCTTGAACACAGCTCTGTCAGGTTTTCCGTCAGCTGTAATCTCCTCGTGTTTCTCCGTTCAGCTCTGAATCGCAACTTTCCAGCAGCTGATCTTTCTCTCAGTCTCTCAGCATCTTCTCCATCAGAACGAGCCCGTCTCCGTGGAGACGAGGAGACAGATCGCCATGGCGATAGAACTATCCTTGTTTGATAAATCTGACAGCGACTTTCGAAAGAGATGAGGTCAGTTTTACAGAGAGAAACATTTGCTGTTTCTCGACTTCATGTCTCTTTTTCTCATGGAGCGCCTCATACAGGTCACACCTGTGCTTTCTGTGTGTGTGTGTGTGTAAATCTGAGCATAACGTCAGTCTTTATTAATGTGTTAGGCATATTTGAGCAGGTGTTTAAAAATGAGAAGCGCCTCATCAATCAAACTCCCATCATTGCAGAAACATTCATATAACACTAATGTAACACTAATATAACTCTGATTAATGTCATCTGAGCCTCACATACACTCACACACGTTCAGACACTCTGGGATGTTCAATTTAAAACAAAAGGATGTCATTTCCAAACCACACGCATCACTAAATAAAACTGCTAATGACAATGAAAATAATTATAAAACATCTAATATACAACCATCTACGAATTGGCACATTAAAATGGGATAAATATATTTTAACATAAAAATTATCATATTTAAATTCAAATAAAACCTGTATTTACATACCAAGTTTATTTAAATTTATATATATATATATACATATACATATCACACAGTCCATTGCAGTGCAAAACAACAAAATCACAGCCAAACAAAATATATATGATGATTAATATTCATATTATCCAAATAAATATTCAATTTTGGCCCAATGAAATTTCAGTGTGGGCGGAGCTATTATAAGTAACTATTAAATGCTTTGTTGCTTTTCCCATTATGACCATACTTTCAACAAAAACACCATGATTACTACAGTTATTGCTCATGTAAAATTAGAATAAATTAGCATGGCATCACCTTCCAAAAGTGTAAAAATGTAACAGTAATTTTTTTTTTGTTGGAAAACACCATGTTACCGCAGTTTTACTATACTAACAATAATTACTAACAAGTATTTTGGCAGAAGAAATGCTTGGCATGGCATTGGCATTTACATTATATTTATATGCATTCCTTTAGAAGATGCTTTTATGCAAAGGAACATTTGTTACAAAAGGGCAAATTCAATTCATTTAGAAGGGTCATTAAAAATCAAAAGTCATTAGTAATTAAAGGATAAGGTACAAAAGACAGTTCTATAGAGAATATAATCAGCAACAGCACAATGGTTACTTAAAAAGTGTTTACTAACATTTTTTAGAAATATTATATAAAATATAAAATTATTTTAGGATTGACCAATAAGCATCCAGAACCAAAACGATCAGTTTTATGACACAGAGTGAACTGAAGGATTTCTTTCACAAAAATTCAAAATTGGAAGACAAACACACACATACTTATGTAATATTTGACTGACTTGTGTCTAGTGAAAGAGCCGACTGTCTGTCTGTCTCTGTGTGTGTGTGTGTGTGTGTGTGTGTGTTATGAAAGGCTCTTTACAACAGACCTCTCACACTTCATACAAGCGCCACACATGTGGGCGTCTGCTCTTCAACACGCAGACCTCAAACAGCCTCTGTGTGAGTGGGCGTATATAAAGAGCTTCCTGTTCGCCACGGTGGGATTAAATATCTTACATTTATTAATAAATGCAGATAAGCATCATCTACCTGTGAACATGACTGACTCGTTTACCCTCGTGTTTAGATCGAGTCTGTATTTATTGGGTTTGTGTTTTTCTTCTATCTGTTTATATCCATCAGTGCCATCAGGAAAGGAAATGAACAGGCAGACGGATACGGTCTGGACTCGTTTATTTGCGAAGGATCATATCTATCCTTGCTTTCACACAGCTGCGCCCTAAAATCTCATCCGCTGCTCCACGAGAAAGACCATTACCGAAAACACTCTACAACATTCACTCTCTGCTTCACTCTCAATAGGGAAGAAAAACCACAAATGAGATCTTGTTAAATATCTTGATTGTTTATCGAGTAGTGGGATTAAATGAGCAGATGAAGACTTTACATAAGTCTCTTGCTTCCCAGAGAAAATGGCCTGACTAATCTCACATGTAACTCTGCTAGTTTCAAAAGATTAACTATTAGTGGTTAACCAATATATAGCCATGGCCGATATATCGGCCGATATTTGGCTATTTTTATTCATTTATTTAATTTTATTTTAAGGTTTTCTGTACGGCTACATCTCAAGTGTGGATCCTCTAGTGTTTCAGAAGAGAAACAATTCTTGGATGACCAATTTATAGCCAATATATCGGCCGGTATTTTATTTATCGGAATCAGCCGGTATATTTTTCTGTCTGGCCACATCTCATGTGTGGCTTCTCTAGAGTTTCAGGAAAGAAACAATTAGTGGTTAACCAACATATAGCCAAGGCCGATATATCGGCCGATATTTGGCGATTTTTATTTATTGGCATTGGCTGATAAGATTTTCTGTTTGACCACATCTCGTGTGGCTCCTCTAGCATTTCAGAAGAGAATCAGTCAGTGGTTAACTGTTATATAGGCAATATTTCAGCCGATATTTTATTTATCACCATCAGCCGATATGTATGAAGCGTGACTTTTATTTTAACAGTGATGAGAATGCCAGTGCCTGAGCACACACTCTTATTCTCTATTGTTATTTAATTTCAGTAATTGCATGTGTTTTTACCATCTTTAAATTAAAAAGTGTGATATCCTATGCATCAGCTTTATATCAGCCATCAGTCATAAAAAAAAACAATATTAGTCGATCACTAGAAACTACAGAGCCCCGCACATGGCATGCAGGAAAAAAAATAGTAGGCTAAATCATGTGCACGATTTACTATTTTGTTCCCTCGATTTATAAATTGTGCACACGATTTACTAATTCGTTTCCTTGATTTATAAATTGTGCGCACAATTTACTAATTCGTTCCCTCGATTTGCTAAATCTTGCACACGATTTATAAATCGAGAGAACGAATTAGCATATTGAGGGAACGAAATAATAATCGTGTGCACGTTTTAGTACATCGAGGGAACGAATTAGCATATTGAGGGAACGAAATAGTAATCGTGTGCACGTTTTAGTACATCGAGGGAACGAATTAGCATATTGAGGGAACGAAATAGTAATCGTGTGCACGTTTTAGTACATCGAGGGAACGAATTAGCATATTGAGGGAACGAAATAGTAATCGTGTCCACGTTTTAGTACATCGAGGGAACAAATTAGTAAATCGTGCACACGATTTATATTTTCTTGCATGTCATGTGCGGGGCTCCGTAAGAAACAGTCTCAAACTGTGCTCAGATTTGCCAAGATACCCAAGGCTGCAAAGTTAGACTCTCATCAAATTTTCTCATTCATTTTATAGCTCTAGACACTAAAAAAATGATAATAAATTTCACAAATAATTACAAAAAAAATTGCACATTGAATTAATGAAATTAAGTTGAAGTACAAAAAAAAATTTATTTGCTTGTAAAGCATGCTCCAATAATCTTTATTTTATTCCCATAAAGTAATGTGATATATGACACTTATTGCCAAGAGTGATTTTGCCATAAGGCAATATATAATTTTCACATACGTATGGGTATGTGAAGATAAACGTTTATAATATAGCCTATATAAAATCCTCATAGTAAAATTTGTATGTGTACATGTTAATAATATCTGTATGGTGATATTTTATATGGTATTAAATGTAGCAACCATATGTCAACAATATATAGTCTATATTGTGTTATATATATGCAATTTTATTAAAACAACATGTACAAAAATACGTATTTTTTAATACATGTTTTTGCAATCATTTTTAAATACATGTCTATCTTTTATATTTACTTATATAATATCAACATGTACTGATGGGTTTTAGGATAGATAGACATACATGAACATACAAATTTGTATGGGCTAGATATATTTGTTAATATATGAAATTGTTAAAGTTTCTAATAGATTTCATATATGTTTTTTTTTACAGTGTTCTCTTACTGGATGACATCTATTGTCTGTTTTATTTCTCCTAAAGAGCTTTAGTATGACACATGAACTGATGAACCACTGTATCTCCAGTTGAGCTTTGAGAAGCAAAGAAAGTAATTTGGGTTTTGGAACAAAATGATGACAGAACTTTCATTATTGATGGACTATCGCTTTAAAGGTGCAGTGTGCAATTTTTCAGTGTCAAAATGCTTTCTCTGATCTCCACTGAATATGAAGAGGCAACTGTAAATAAGTCAATGGTGAAACACTGTGCGGCTTTAAATGTCTCCCTCTAGGTCTTTCTCAGAAACGTACGCCTTTCTCTCTCAGTATGCCAGCCTTACACATCAATACTGATCAAAACTCCAATCCCTGATCAATAACAACACCTCTAACACTGATTAAACCAATCAGCTCTTTGAGAAAACTAACGGCTTTTGTATAGATCTACACTACTGTTCAAACGTTTGGGGTGAGTAAGATTTCGTTATTTCAGAGAAATTTATACTTTCATTCAACAATAATGCATTAAATTGATTAAAAGTGACAGTAAAGACATTTATAATCTTACAAAAGTTTTCTATTTCAAATAAATGCTGTTCTTTGGAACTTTCTATTCATCAAATACCTGAAAAAAAATAAATATTGGGCAGCACAACTGTTTTCAACATTGCTAATAACCAGAAACGATTCTTGAGCAGCAAATCAGAATATTAGAATGATTTCTGAAGGATCATGTGACACTGACGACACTGAAAATTCAGCTTTGATCACAGAAATAAATCACATTTAAAAAAAAATAGCCAAATAGAAAACAATTATTTAAAATTGTAATAATATTGCACACTATTGCTGTTTTCACTGTGTTTCTGATTATATAAAGGCAGCTTTGGTGAGCAGAAGAGACTTCTTTCACGTTAAAAAATGTACCTACCCCAAACTTTTGAGCGCCAGAGTACATGAATATTAAAGATTCAAGATTGGAATCGAACCTGAGTGTTTCGCTAGTGTTGCTGCCATGACAACAAGGAAAGCACGCCAAGGATTTACAGCAAACTTGTGCTGATCAGCATGAGGTGACGGAACTCAGAGGACGTTAAAGAAATCACACACACACACACACACACACACACGGGTCACAGGAGGACAGCGTCTCTCCGCTCTGACAGTTACGACCTCCAAATGAATTGTGTGACCGTACAGCCCAGATCAGACCAGATCTCCTCTCATCTCCTCTCTGCTCTCTATGCTGTGATGGCTGTACATGAAGGGACGTCTTCGGATGCGCTGCTAATTGGGTGCCAAACGAGAGAAATCCGGCATAGAGAGAAAGCGAGAGGTTAAAGTCAACATGAAACGACATGCGCAACCCATTTGACTTCCCAATGCCAACGGTTCTTTTATTCACGATTGCCATGACATTTAATACATTTGAAGTAATAACTATTGGCAAGATTTTAGGGCTAAAATTGAAAACTAATTTTTGTCCTTGTTGTAACGTGCCCCAATTAATAATTCACAATAAAGTCAGAAATATCCATTAAGAAGATACATAGGGTCCATTTTGAGCTCATGTTGACTTTAAAGGATCAAATTCTTAAATTCTTTAAAGAATAAGCACAGCATAAAAGAGTTTGTGGTAAACAGGGTTTGTGAAGGTGTCAGAAGAGATGAAAAGTAAATAGAGAAGGAGAGAGATTTCTGTGGTCTTTCCATTTGTTTAGGTCAGGCCATAATGGGTGATCGTCAAGTGTTCAGAGAGCGCTGAAAATAGAGCGCAATTACTCCAGCCAGTCAAAACACTGGCCACAGCTGTCCTTCACACAACACACATGCTTAAACAACACTGAACGTACAGACCGGGAGCTCGGGTAAACTCTCAGTCACCACAAAACACAAATATAGCTTGCGGTCAAACGATCTGTGTTTCTGATTCTTTGATTTTAGTAACCAAGCAACAAGCTGGTAACAAGTTATCACTCAAAAAGTAGAAAAAAGCGAAAGTCTGTCTTACCATCGTCATCCCAAAACCATATTTAGTTTCATGTGGGTTCAGATTTCCATATGAAGTATTGTTTACGTCTCTGGAGAATGACATTCTCCATATACAATACAATTCATGTATTATAAAACTAATGCAATAGCTGTCAAACCTCGTTTATGCTTGCATTCAATTCAAACATGAAATGTTGAGATAGAAAACACTAAGGCCACTCAATTTGGGCAGAAATCAAACTGTTTTTTTCTGATAAAAATTGTGAATACGATTTTAAATTTGACTGAAAAAAAAAACAGGTTTGTGGCTTGTTTGTATGGCTGCACATTTTGGCTGAAATGTTGTGACTATATGGTTAGATTATACTGATATAAAATAATAATAATAATAATTATTATTATTTATAATAAATTATTATTAATAATAATAACAAATTATTTTTCTTATTATTATTATTATTATTACTATTATTATTATAACCATAACAACAATAATGTTACAAAATAAAAACATACAAATTACTAAAAAATACAAAATAGGAAATATTAATATTGCAATTTTACTGAAAAATATATATATAAAAAATAAAGAAACAATACAATAATAATTTTATCTAACATTACAACTGTAAAATTAAAACTAGTATTTATGGTTGTCCTAATTTCTTCATTTATTTTGATGGAAAAGCACAGGGAGTGGTGTTGTTAATAAGCACTTCTCATATAGGAAGAAGGTTAGTGCATGTTGCCTTGATAATTGCAATAAGCGATTTTGTAATTTTAGTTTTATTTCAATTAATCGTGCATCCATAGGATAAACAATGCTGTTTGACATTTTGAAAAGCAGCTCATCTTGACACACCACAATTGAATTGATACAAGAGCTGATGTATGGCAGACAGCAAGAATTTCAGCAAATAACAACTACATTTCAGTTTACTGCTATTATATAACTTACATATGTGACCCTGGAGCACAAAACCAGTCTTAAGTCGCTGGGGTATATGGGGTAGCAAGAGCCAAAAATACATTATAGGGGTCAAAATTATAGATTTTTCTTTTATGCCAAAAATCATTAGGATATTAAGTAAAGATCATGTTCCATGAAGATATTTTGTAAATTTCCTACTGTAAATATATTAAAACTTAATTTTTTATTAGTAATATGCATTGCTAAGAACTTCATTTGCACTAATTTAAAGGTGATTTTCTCAATATTTAGATTTTTTTGCACCCTCAGATTCCAGATTTTCAAATAATTGTAATCTTGGCCAAATATTGTCCTATTCTAACAAACCATACTTTAATGGAAAGATTATTTATTCAGCTTTCAGATGATGTATAAAACTCAATTTTGAATAATTGACACTTAAGACTGGTTTTGTGGTCCAGGGTAACATATATTATATAACAGACAATAAAGAATATAGTGCACAATCCGTATGGACTGGAAAAAAACGTCAGGCTAAGTGGTATGTGTGTGTGTTTTAGGCTTGCTGCAGATCAGACTCATGAGGTCAAAACCTCATGCTGTGTCCATCTGCACACAAACACACACACACTAACAGTGAAATCTGGCAGGACAGAAAAACAGTCCCATTCACATGAGACTGATGGATACACACACACATACACATTTTTAAGTTTGTCAGACAGATTACCAGAGGGTGCTGGCAATCATAGGACAGAAACACACACACACACACACACCAAAATCCTGACATTTACACACACAAGTGACCCACAGGGTTTCTCACACTGAAATGTTCCTGTCACTTTGATTGGCAGGTCAGGAAACTTTTGAGACTGTGGACACTCAAACAATCACTCAACACTTCCAGACATTTTCTCTCTCTGTGTTCTTCCATTACAGCCTTCAACAGACAACTTAAACACCTTATTAAACAGTAAAACTGTACCCTCTCTCATTTGAAGCAATAGGAAATCTGATTCATTTAGATGAATCAGCAAATGATTCAGTTCAAAAACTGATCCCTCTACACAAAAGTTCCTCCAAAGAATTTTAGGTATGTATCAGTGTTATTAACTACAACTAAAACTATTAAAAACCTTTCTTGTTAAACGGATAGTTCACCCAAAAATGAAAATGTGATGTTTATCTGCTTACCCCCAGGGCATCCAAGATGTAGGTGACTTTGTTTCTTCAGTAGAACACAAACGAAGATTTTTAACTCAAACCGCAGTCTGTCAGTCATATAATGGAAGTGGATGGGAATCAAGGCTTTGAGAATCAAAAAAACATACACAAAGAAAACCAAATTAAACCTTGCGGCTCGTGATGATACATTGATGTGTAAAGACATGAAACGATCGGTCTGTGCAAGAAACTGAACAGTATTTATATCGTTTTTTACCTCTGATGCACTGCAATGTCTGAACTGTCCTGAGCGCGTCCTCGACAGCCGGCGTGTGACGCGTCTTCTTCTTCTTCTTGCTTTCCATTTGAGAGATAGGTGGCGGTAATGCACTTATAAGTCTGCGATCCGCCATAAAGCAAGAAGAAGTAGAAGGCTGTCGAGGACACGCTCAGGATGTGCTCAGGACAGTTCAGACATTGCAGTAAAAATCAGAGGTAAAAAATGATATAAATACTGTTCAGTTTCTTGCACAGACCGATCGTTTCGTGTCTTTACACATCAATGTATCGTCACGAGCAGCAGGGGTTAATTTGGTTTTGTTTGTGAATGTTTTTTTGACTCTCAAAGCCGTGATTCACTTACATTATAAGACTGACAGACTGGAACGGTTTGAAATCTTCGTTTGTGTTCTACTGAAGAAACAAAGTCACCTACATCTTGGATGCCCTGGGGGTAAGCAGATAAACATCACATTTTCATTTTTGGGTGAACTATCCCTTTAATTGTATTACATGAAAACCTTGCACAAACAGTCAAATTTAAAAATGTTAAGTTAAAAACTTAACTGTTCTGAAATAAAATGTTTAGGTTAAAGTACTAAAATTATTAAAACTAAATAAACTAAATAACTAAAAACAAAGAAAAAAATTATATTAAGGTTACACTTTAGTATAAGGACCAATTCTTACTATTAACTAGTTGCTTATTAACATGTATATTGGCTGTTTATTATTGCTTATAAAGCACATATTCTGCATGACCATATTCTACATCCCTAATCCTACCCAACACCTATAAACTTAATAACTGCCTTACTTACTATTAAGAAGCAGCAAATTAGGAGTTTATTGGGGCAAAAGTCATAGTTAATTGTTTGTTAATGGTGAGTATTGTACCTTAAAATAAAGTGTGACCAAAATTACAAAATCACCTAACAAAATTAATTAAACGAAAACTCAATGAATAACAATAAAAGCTATTCAAAATATTAAAAAGTAAAATGTAAATAATACTAAAATAACATCTATATCTGTAACACCCCTGTGGACTGTTTGTTGTGGTTTCTTCCCCTTGTGTTGGTTTAGCCCGTATAATCATTAGTTAATAACCTCATTGTGCTCACCTGTCTGCCCCTCGTTATCTGCACTATATCTGTTCCTGTCTCTGGTATTTGGGTTGTCGGTTATTGTGAATGTTACCCTGAGTGCGTGTCTCATCTACCCGTATCTGCCTTGTTGTCTCTACATTAAACATCCTTATTTGAATCCTTGTCGTCCTCGTCATCCTGCCTGCCTCCACACACCTTGACCATGACAATATCTATATAGTATGTATATAATACATTTTTATTTAATAATTTTTTATGAAATATTATTAACAACACCCTAATAAAAGTTCATTCAAAAATCCACCATTTCTTATATATATATATATATATACTGTATGTATATATATATATATATATATATATGATATGATATATCATTTATCTGGGTGTATTATCTGGGGTACCAATATGGTTTTTCAATCTCAATTAGGGAGTTTTATATAATGTAGAATATTATAGATAGATAGATTAAAATATTATAGATAGATTTTGTTAAAATATTTTTTTGCTATTAGGTCATGTTATGTCATGTTAGATTACGAGGAGCTTGAGAAGCAGCTTCTCCAACACTGATTAAACACCAACCAGAGGCGAACATAAGGCGTGCTTCTCTTTTTTCCCAGTTTTACTCAAGACTCTAGGAACCGTGGAGCAGCTCTGAGCAGCTGTACCTGCGTCTGTGAAAGTTTGTGGTAGTTCATCAGTGAGAATCCTGGAGGCAGAACGAGATATTCATGGTAATTCCAGAGGCCTGACTTTAAACTCTCTCTCAGCCTGTTCACATCCCTCTCTGACTAAATCTGAGGCTGGCGGGAGGCGGTGGTGTTGGTACGGGTGACAATTCTGTTGCTATGGCAACAAGCCGTGGAAGGGTATTGGTTCCGTTTTCGTTCCGTCTCCAGCTCAGAGTGCAGCATGGATGGGGAAACGGAAAAGAATAGTTCAGTCGACCGTGCCAAACACACACACTTGGAGCGTCATTAATCAGTTAGCGCTTGGTCTGTGTCTGTGGGGTAAAAGCTGCGAGCAGGGCGGGGCTAATGTGTGTCACGCGGGCCGTAGAGATCACTGTCGGGAGAGTTCAGAGAGACGGGTCCATTAACACTGACACGCGGGCGTCTCACATAGAGTTTCATCTCTGTTAACCCTACAGGACGCTCGCGGCGGGAATGAGGAGAGGGCAGATGTGCAAGCTGCTCGTGACGGACTCGTGTGCACTAGATCCTGCAGAGAGAGTGTAAGAGGATCTGGGATATTCCGACGGTTGCACGTTTGTAATCCTACAAGCCCCATCCACCAAACCACACTGGCTGTGCCAAATCTGTGAGGAACGCCCCATGACAAACTCTCAGAAATGAGCAGTTAAACCAATACAAAGTGTGCATTTTCTGTGCCGACAGCAGCACCAAACGGAATAGTACAATCAACTATATTTTTTACAGAAAAGAAAAAGTGTCTCCACAATGCTAAGGTGTTCTGAGTGGTTGCTAGGGCGTTGCTAATGTATCCTAGGTGGTTGTTAGGACGTTGCTAAGGTATTTTGGGTGGTTGTTAGTGCATTGCTACGGTTGCTTGAATGTGTTGGTGTTCTGGGCAGTTTCTAGGCCATTACTAAAGTTCTGGGAGGTTGCTAGGGTGTTGCTAAGGTATCATAGGTGGTTGCTAGGACATTGCTAAGGTATTTTGGGTGGTTGTTAGGGCATTGCTATGGTTGTTTGAATGTGTCAATGTTCTAGGCAGTTTCTAGGCCATTACTAAGGAGTTATGGGTGGTTTTTAAGGCATTGTTATGGTTGTTAGACGTTACTAAGGTGGTCTGGGTGGTTGCTAGGACATTACTAAGGTGGTCTGGGTGGTTGCTAGGACATTACTAAGGTGGTCTGGGTGGTTGCTAGGGCATTGCTAAGTCAAGTCTTTGCTATTTAAGCATATAGCACTTTTTTCCAATACATATTGATTCAAAGCTGCTTCATGGTAATAATCAAGATGGACTTCTAGTTGGTTGCTAAGGTGTTCTGGATGGTTGCTAGGATATTAAGTCAAGTCAAATGACATCTGACTATATATAGCGCTTCATACAATGTAGACTGATTCAAAGCAGATTCACAGTAGTAAATAAAAAGGTGTTCTGGATGGTTGCTATGGCATTACTAAGGTGTTCTGAGTGGTTGCTAGGGTATTGCTAAGGTGTTCTGGGTGGTTTCTAGGTGATTCCTTACAAAACCTCCCTCAATTCTCTGTGATGTTCTGATGATGTCTAGGTGTTAGGTGTTATGGGTGGATGCTAGGGTGTTGCTAGGGTGTTCTGGGTGGTTGCTAGGGCATTACTAAGGTGTTCTGGTTGGTTGCTAGGGCATTACTAAGGTGCTAGATAGTATCTTACTAAACCAGTCTCTGTGATGTTCTGGTGTCTAGATATGGCTCGGGACCTTCCTGTAATGTCAGTCTGAATTTTTTGTCTGATTTATCATGCGCTATGTAAGAAAGTATTTTAACATCCCAAAAATAATGTGGGTATGTATATGAGTTCATGTGCTTTCTAGAGCAGATGTTTTGTTCTGTTGTGTGTGTGTGCACTCTAGAAACGGCTTTGATCCTCTGTGTTTCATCTCTGGTCTTAGATCAGTAGTGTAGCAGAGGGGAATTTACACACATGCACACACACTTTTCATTTTTAAGTCTGCCTTTAAGTAGATTTAACCGCATTACAAATTAAAAGTGGGGATGCCAATTGAACATGTTAATTTAGTTCATTTAGAGTGATTATAAGGAATAAATAAAAAACAAGGCAATAAAAAATGCATGCATGTCGGATTCCATAGTAATGGATTTACTTAACATCTGAGATATATAAACAGATATATAAACACAGACTAACAATTCTAGCTTTAAAATTATCTTAATTTGAGACTTTTCTCAGCAAATATTTATACATGCAATTCATTGTATGTAATTGATGTGATTCATGTTTTTAATCAAATTTCTGTGCAAATTAAAAGTCATTTGGTGAAAAATCATCCAATTATAAATCTGTTTTTCCTTTCTCTGGCTGATTTGAGCACACATTAGCGCAAACACATCTCCGATGCCTGCTCTGTCATTCCCTCGCTTTGGCCCAGAATTCTCTTCTTTCCTTCTCTCTCATCTGTTAAATATTCCTCTCACACTCTCGGCTCTGCCAGGAGGAAGAGGAGGATGACGAAGACTTGACAGCTCCTCCGCATGGAACACAGACCACCGCGCAAACATCCCATCCTGCCTGAGAGGGAGGCAGACAGGAAACGCATCATAAATACCGTCAGGGCTCTTAATGATCATGAAGTCTGCTCTATTTGCTCGCGTTTTTCTGGACTGTCGAGTGTCTGACCCAAGAGCTGGGCCGATACATTCTGCACACAAACACGGCAAGAGCTTCTCCAGTGACAAGCTCTAATCTGATTGTCTGGCTTCACGTAATTTCCGGGAGTCAAGAAGCACTGATTTCTATCAGTCCGCCAGGAAACAAAGTCATGTTTATGAGTTCCCAATGCCATAATAAACCCAGAAGATCTAGGATTTGACAAGCTGCAAGAAATCTGAGAAAGATACTGACCATCTTTCATAGATTTGTGATTGGTGGTTGCTAAGGTCTTCTGGCTGGTTGCTAGGGTGTTACTAACGCATTCTGTCTGGTTGCTTGGGGCGGTCTTAAGCTGTTCTGTGTGGTTGCTATAGAGCATTACTAAGGTGTTCTTAGTGTTTGCTAGAGCGTTGCTAAGGTGTTCATGGTTGGTGTTGTAGATGGTTGCTAATGTGTTACTAAGGTGTACTGGTTGGATGCTAGAGTGGTGGTAAGGTGTTCTGTGTGGTTGCTAGGGCGTTAATAAGGTGTTCTGGGAAGCTGCTATGGCGTTACTTTTCTGGCTAGTTGCTAGGGTGTTACTAATTTGTCCTAGCTGGTTGCAAGGGTGTTGCTAAGGTGTTGTAGGTGGTTGCTAAGGTGTTACTAAGGTGTTCTGGCTGGTTGATAAGGCATTACTAAGGTGTTCTGTTTGGTTGCAAGTGGTGCTAAGGTATTCAGTGTGGTTGGTAGGTCATTGATAAAGCATTTGGGTTGTTGCTAGGGTGTTGCTAAGGTGTTACTAAGGTGTTGCTAAGGTGTTTTTGCCGGTTTCAAGGTCATGTTAAGATATTCAGTGTGGTTACTATGGCATTAATAAGGTGTTTTGGGTTGTTGCTAGGGTGTTACTAAGGTGTTGTAGGTGGTTGCTAAGATCTTCTGTCTTGTTGCTAGGGTTTTACTAAGGTGTTCTGGGTGGTTGCTATGGAATTACTATTCTGGCTAGTTGCTAGGGAGTTACTAAGGTGTTCTGGCAGCTTGCAAGGGTGTCAATAAGGTGTTCTACCTGGTTGCTAGGGCAGTCCTAAGGTGTTCTGGGTGGTTACTATAGTGTTACTAAGGTATTTTAAAGGGTAGTTAGGGTATTACTAATGTGTTCTGGGTGGTTTCTAGAGCGTTATGAGATGAAAACAAAGCTATAAGAGATGCACATCCTTTCAGTAGTGTGGACTGCACCATTGAAAACAGGTCTATTGCACTGGAGTTTTTAACAGATAGTTCATCTAAAAATGACAAATATGCCATAATTTATGATATGATATGATACACACACACACACACACACGAGACGCGCACAGAAAGAAAATTCTTTCATTTTTTCAGAGCTTAATGACTTCTGTCGGTTCCTCGTGAGGACAAGTTTTAAGGACCACTTCAATTTCTGTCCACACATGCTGTGTTGTTTTGCGGTCAACCGTCGGCTCTTGTTGTGATTCCACTTCAGACAGAAGGAAGCCCTCCATTTGACCTGAGACTGAAGCAATAAATGCGGTACTAACGGTGTGTGAGAGAGTCTTACAGCGGCCATCAGAGACATTCAGACTCGACGAGAGGAGACGTGTGTGTGTGTGTGTGTGTGTGTGTGTAGGTGAAATCTTAAAAATAAAGCTTCTTAATGGCATTGATGGTTCCATGAAGAACCTTCAACATCTACTGAACCTTTCCATTCCAAAAAAAGTTCTTTATAATGGAAAAAGGTTCTTTAGATTCATAAAATGTTCTTCAAACTAAGAAAAAAGGTTCTTTAAAGAACTGTTTACTGAAAGGTTATTTGTGAAAACCCCCTATTTAACCTTATTTTTAAGAAATCATTTTAGGACATGATTTACCTAAGACATTTTACCTGCAACGATGATGTTGATGAAGATAATGTAATGATGATGATGGTGATGATGGTTATGAAGATGATATTGAAACTTCCTGTTGGTTTTCATCTGGACTAAACAGCTGATGCTGAAAAAGTCAAACATTTAGGGATACACACACACACACACTCACATATTGATTCCTGAGTGCATTTAGAGAGAAGAGTTTGTTAAAGGAACCGTTCCTCTAAAAATGGAAATGTAATAATCACCTTGTCATTCTGAAAGTGTGTGAACCATAAAAACATTTTCATTACTTGAAATAAAATAAGTATTAACTGAAATATAAAAAACTATAAAAAAGCTTAAACTTATTGTATTTCAGCTAGTTGCCAAGGCAACTTTTTTTCAATTTTAATAATAATAATAATAATAAAAGCGAAAAATGACAAAAACACAACTAAATTGTGTTTAGTAGCTAATTACTTTTTAGAGTAACTTACCCAGCACTGTTTTTTTTCCTGAAAAACTCAGCGAACTGAAAATCTTTGGGATTATTTTGAAGCTCAGAAATATGCAATAATATAATAAACGTATTTCTATAAAAGTATTTTATGTCGTATTAGTTCATGTTTGTTTTATTTCAAGTAACAAACGTTTTTATGGTTGTAGATTTAGTTGGTTTTCAAGTAGATGGGGTGGTTTTACAAATTAAGGCCGTGTCCACACGAACGCGGTTATTTTTAAAACCGCAGCTTTTTCTACGCGGTTTGGCTGTTCGTCCACACGCAAACGCAGCACCAGGTCACTGAAACCGAACATTTTTGAAAACGCCTGCCAGGGTGAAGATTTTCAAAAACTCCGGTTGCAGTGTTATCGTGTAGACCGCGAAACAGGAGTTTTTGGCTTGTGACATCGGAGCCTGCGCTGTTATCTCCGCCTACTGGAGACTTTTTCAGGCTTCTGATTGGCCAACATGGCTTTACAGTTGAGATTATATCGCCACCTGTTGGTTTGGCATGCTCTTGACAGTGCTTCATAGCATGCGTTTGCGTTTTCATGTGGACGGAGATTTTTTTTTAAACGGAAGGAAAAACTCAGTTTATAAAAATACCCGTGTATGTGTGGACATGGCCTAAATCTCCAGTCGAAGGCCAAGTAAAATCACACTCAATTTCTCCATGTTTTTCATCATTCACTCCTCCACTGACCTGCCGACCAACAGGAACTCTCCGACGAGGTTTTGTCGTCTCATGGCCATCAGGATGTTTCGTACGGTCATGCCCTCGCAGAAACATGCCACCACGCGAGCTTTGGGCAGATACTTGCGCAGTTTGACCAGCAGGCGGTCAAAGCTCTGCTCGCCGGCGTTACTCCAGATTTTATCCGAGTGAGCGATACAAATGCCTTCCTTCCCCGCCATCTCTTTAAACGCCTCCATCCCACTCTCACCATAGTTCCCTAGGAAAGAAACAGAGAGAATTTGATATGATTATTCAATTAACTAAAGAAATTAGTCATGAGTTACAGTATTACATCTCAAATGTTTGACACACTTTCGACAAATCTAATATATACAATTCAGAATATGTTTGACATTGAAAACAACAAAAAACTAAAACACAACACCAAAGAATACACTGAAGAAAGAAACAATGGCGTAGAAACAATTTTCACTCAGAAACTGCTAAAATTTCACAAATAATTAATCATAACCAACCGGTAAAATGATTAATTCATAAAAAAGGATCATGTTGCTTGCAAAAAAGTTATTTTGTCAGAATATAAGTTCTTTTGAATTGCTTTTAATGAAGAAAAATGTGTTTCAAGAAGCTATTTAATGTGTGTGAACACTGAAAAAAATCTGTTTTGTAACAATTTTTATTT
Source organism: Sinocyclocheilus rhinocerous (assembly GCF_001515625.1). Classification (NCBI taxonomy): domain Eukaryota; kingdom Metazoa; phylum Chordata; class Actinopteri; order Cypriniformes; family Cyprinidae; genus Sinocyclocheilus; species Sinocyclocheilus rhinocerous. The sequence continues at coordinate 161,792 of NW_015628323.1, forward strand.
TAAAAAAATGTTCTATTTTTGCAAGTCAAAAAGTTTTTATATAAGTATAAATATAATTTTTAAAAAATGATTTTTCAAAGTTGTAAATAAAAAAAAATCTTCACATTTAATTCAATGTTACTTGCAATTTCTTTGTAATTATTTGTAAAATTTACAAGCAATTTTTTAATAAAAATCATTTCAATGTAAATCCTACACCATTTTTTTTTCAGTGTAGAGACCAACCCAAACTAAACGTAGAAAAATATATTTAGCGATCTTTTTCTTTTCACATTTTTATAGCAGATTTCATCTGTTTGCACAGAACGTTGTGTTACAGTGTGAAATACTGACATTGTGTCAGACTACAGCTGTATGGATTTATTAAAGTTTGCTGAGACATTATTGACTCTTTCTTCCAGTGTCGCTTTCTCTGATGGAGAACTTGAGGATGGAGAGCTGTAAACCAGGTTCTCAGTCACATAAAATACATAAAGATCAACCACACACACTCATAAATGTACATAAATGAAGCTGTGAAGGTGTCAGATGAGTGTGTGAGAGGATTGAGAAAGGTTTCATCAGGTTCTGGTCCTGGTTGTTGTGGTTACATGTAAAGTCTTGTAATTAGTCTCACAGTGAGAGTAGCAGACACGAACAGATGGCACACACACACACACACTGTTGACATAAACACACAATCAGTCTCCGTTCATAAAGAGAACACCAGCCTTCACTTCCTGTCAAAGATCATTGAACAGAGATCATTTTCAAAGCATGAAACGATTAAACTAATGATCTCTGTTTGTTGAGGACCCATAATGTCCTAGAAACATCACAGAGAGCTCTAAAATAAAATAAAATAAAATAAAAATTTAATTCACTTTGAGATGATTTACCATATACAGTGAAAACTTATATTTTTATATTTTAAATTTATATTTAACACTAATAAATTAAATATAATACTGGTGTAAAATAGATCTTCCTGTAAAAGATCATTGAACAAAGATCATTTTCAAAGCATGAAATTAAATTAATATTTAAAAAATAATATTTGAACTAATAAATGAATATTTTATAGTCCTTTAGCTCAGAAAAAGCAAAAATAAAAACTCAAAGCAGATATAAAATATATGCAACTTCACAGGAAAAACATTAAAATAAAAGTGTTAAAATAATTAATAAAATATATCAAAGTAATTTTAGCAGAAAAATAATCTAAATATGTAACCATTCAAAGAATATTCATTGTTACCTTTAAGTTGAGTTAACATATACAGTGAAATATTAAACAAGAAATTACTTATGTTATAAAATATTATAAAATATAAATGTTTTATAACCGTATCAATTACTTTAATATTTAATGGTGAAAACATATTTAAAAATCTTAAATATATTCTATTAAAATATCTACATGTACTTCATTATAAACTATTGTTAAAACTGTAAACTTAAACAAAATAATACCAAAATGACATTCCATATCACATGAAACGTTCCACGTTTTACGTAAAAAAATTCCTTAAGAGACCTAAAAAGACACAAATTAAAGTGTAATTTGAGTCATAAAAAAATGAAAGTAATAGGCATAGCTCAGGTCATTTTGTTTTGCAAGAATTTAATGAGAAATGTTTGAACTCATATCGAGATCTATACATTTTGATTGCATACTCTGGTATCTTGGCAAATCAAAGCAGCTCGTGACTTGAGATTTCTACAGACAAATATGAGTCTTTTTCTTCAAAAAATCAGAAAAGCAGAAGCGTCAAATAAAACTCATTTAATCTCACTGCTGTCTAGGAGATCTCATTAGTGATTTCCTAAAGGAACGGATGGCTAAACACCATATAATTCATAAACCACACACACACACACCTCCACCTCAAAGTGCTGCACTCGCTCGGCTGGAATGTGGATAAATATTACAGCAGAAAACAGCTATAGCAAGTCTCAGTTAGCTTAATGCAGTACATGTAGCAAGTTTTTTTTTTTTATTATATAATAAATAAAAAGAAAACAGAGAGAATAGAAAAAGAACAGAGCAAGCCATATAAATTAAAATAAAATGAAAAAATAAAATGAAACAAAAGTAAATAAAAAAAATTGACAGAAAAAAATGCTACCATAAAATACATTTTAATTGGTTGTTAACTGATTTACCATATGCAATGAAAATTAACAAAACATATTGTAGAATATATATATATATATATACACAGTATATAATAATTTTTATAATATATTTAATAAAATAAAATAATGTGACTTATTGAAGGATGGCTACACTGAAAAAAGTTGGTGTACAAACAGTTTTCCCTCAGAAATTGCTAGTAAATTTAACAATAAATTACAAATAAACAGCAAGTAATACACTGAAATAAAAGTGAAATTTTAAAGCAATGACTAATAATATTTTCATGTAAAATGTACTCCATTCTTTTATTTACATCTACTAAAAAAAAAATCATTTTTTACAGTGCATATTGGAGCTGAAAGCGCAAACTGCAAGTAAATATGAATCTAATTTTCCATGCAAAGAGGTGGGCCAATCACAACAGGGCTCATTTGCATATAGAAGGTACAGTAGCAAAATCCTCTTCAACTCGAACGCTCAGAGATAAAATGTAAAATGATCCTGAAAAAAACGTTTCTGGTTTCTGCCAAGAAACCTCGACTGACATAATAAGTGGACTTCAGGGGGAGAAAATGAAATATGGGCTTTTTAAAATATAAATGTCCTAAAAGCTGCCCCGCTGCTCATGTATAAGAGACAGATGCTGTTATCAGCGAAAGGTCTTTCTCCGCTCGTTACATAATGTTAAGTATTTGCACTAAATCAAGTGGAGTATCCAACGGCATCGAATGATAAAAATCCCCCGCCGCGCCACGTCGTCTGAAAAATGTCCCGTGGTGATATCATCTGAAATCCATCTCTTAAAACGCATTTCCCCCTCAGCTTTACGCTCCCACTATCATTTCCATGATTTAACCGCATACTACATCAAAATCCTATGAGCATTTTTGGTTTGTGAGGAATCCAGCACTGATATGTGTGAGCAGATGGCACATACATGTCCCTCTCCACAGGAAACACACAGTATAGTGATGGAGAATCTCTCCTCACTGGGTTACTGTACATGTCCTACTCTGTGATTATGCTAATGATATTCAAATAAGAGAACTGTGCCGTATTACATCATAATCACATAACCCCTCCTTTGCTTTAAGCCTATTGGCTGGCTTGAGTGATTGACAGGTAGAAGGGACTCCATCAGCCAATCACTTGCACTGGATCGCGCACATGTCATTTATCAGCACTATGTGGGTTCTGGAAGCATTTTCCCATGTTTTTCCATAGGGGTTTCAAAGAATTCAAAGTATTCAACCAAATGAACCAGCTCAGAATGAATCACAATATTACAAAATTTGATAAAAAGCATTAAAAGACCACTACACACTACACACAACTACATTGTGTGATATATAACCAACAGTCCTAACAGCTTAATAAATCTACAGTATGAAATAATGATTAAATAAAATATGAAATTTTATATACAGTATATATATATATATATACAGTGGGTACGGAAAGTATTCAGACCCCCTTAAATTTTTCACTCTTTGTTATATTGCAGCCATTTGCTAAAATCATTTAAGTTAATTTTTTTTCCTCATTAATGTACACACAGCACCCCATATTGACAGAAAAACACAGAATTGTTGACATCTTTGCAGATTTATTAAAAAAGAAAAACTGAAAAATGCTCAGTATTTAGTAGAAGCACCCTTTTGATCTAACACAGCCATGAGTCTTTTTGGGAAAGATCCAACAAGTTTTTCACACCTGGATTTGGCGATCCTCTGCCATTCCTCCTTGCAGATCCTCTCCAGTTCTGTCAGGTTGGACGGTAAACGTTGGTGGACAGCCATTTTTAGGTCTCTCCAGAGATGCTCAATTGAGTTTAAGTCAGGGCTCTGGCTGGGCCATTCAAGAACAGTCACAGAGTCGTTGTGAAGCCACTCCTTCGTTATTTTAGCTGTGTGCTTAGGGTCATTGTCTTGTTGGAAGGTAAACCTTAGTTCCAGTCTGAGGTCCTGAGCACTCTGGAGAAGGTTTTCGTCCAGGATATCCCTGTACTTGGCCGCATTCATCTTTCCCTCGATTGCAACCAGTCGTCCTGTCCCTGCAGCTGAAAAACACCCCCACAGCATGATGCTGCCACCACCATGCTTCACTGTTGGGACTGTATTGGACAGGTGCCTGGTTTTCTCCACACATACCGCTTAGAATTAAGGCCAAAAAGTTCTATCTTGGTCTCATCAGACCAGAGAATCTTATTTCTCACCATCTTGGAGTCCTTCAGGTGTTTTTTTAGCAAACTCCATGCGGGCTTTCATGTGTCTTGAACTGAGGAGAGGCTTCCGTCGGGCCACTCTGCCATAAAGCCCCGACTGGTGGAGGGCTGCAGTGATGGTTGACTTTCTACAACTTTCTCCCATCTCCCGACTGCATCTCTGGAGCTCAGCCACAGTGATCTTTGGGTTCTTCTTTACCTCTCTCACCAAGGCTCTTCTCCCCCGATAGCTCAGTTTGGCCAGACGGCCAGCTCTAGGAAGGGTTCTGGTCGTCCCAAAATATATATATACATATATGTATAATATATATATATGTATATATATATATATATATATTAGCAGAGAAAAAGCTTGCACAGGTAAAACGTTTTTTAAAGAAATTAATACTTTTATATAGCAGCGATGCATTAAATTGATCAAAACTGACAATAAACACATTTATAATGTTGCAAAGGATTTCTATTTCAAATAAATGCTGTTCTTTTGAACTTTCTATTCATCAAAGAATCCTGAAAAATAAAATGTATCAGTTTCCACAAAAATATTCGGCAGCACAACTGTCTCTTTCTTGAGCAGAAAATCTGCATATTAGGATGATTTCTGAAGGATCGTGTGACACGGAAGACTGGAGTAATGATGCTGAAAATTCAGCTTTGATCACAGGAATAAATTATACTTTAAAACATATTCAGATAGAAAAAAATCTATTTTAAATTTAATATTTTAATATTTAATATTTCACAATATTACTGATTCTGTATCAAGTAAATGCAGCCTTGGTGAGCAGAAGAGACTTCTTTCAAAAAGTCTCACTGACCCCAAACTTTCTGAACTTCTAGAAGACTCTGTGAGAAGCCCTAACATTGTCTTCTCCCTGCTTGGCTGTCAATCTCTAAACTCAGAGGAGCACCCCGTGTTTGTCATGACAGATGGCAGATGTCCAGCTGTTTCCACCAGCACAGAGCCCTGCTGACCGCGGCTGATGTTCACGGGATTTTGGGTCTTGTCTAGTCAAGTCAAGTCACATTTAAATAGAACTTTATACAATACAGACAGTTTCAAAGCAGATTCACAATAATAATCAGGAAAATATCGGTGTTCATGCTGTAAATATTCATCAATTATCAAACAAATTCAATTTCAGCTGTAAAGCAGCTCTATAGAAGATGTCAGTTCAGTGTTGATTCAATAACAGCGTCAATGTTATAGAGTTCATCAATTACGAAACAAAACGTCTAGCCTCATGCATCCCAAACCTTTGACTATCGACAAAAAATCTGGCACACATTACAACTGATTCTGGCCAAGAATCGCCTACTTAGACAACAAGAGTCCGTCTGACTGACATAAAAAATAACTGACCACAGTTAAAACTCAAATAAATCTGAAACGGCATGTTTTGTCAATATTTAATCACCACCTAATGTCATTACAAACCTAGTTGACTTTCTTTTACTTTGGAACACAAAAGATGGAAAATGTCTCAAAAATGCCCATTTATTTTAAACCCAATTTAATTTAAGTTTAGTTGCTGCTTTCAACTATGAAGTATAATCAAATTAGTCATTATAATGCATTTTTTTTAAATCGTGTAGTTGAATCTCTTACCTATATAAAATATAGTTGAAACTGTATTATGAAAAAATATGTTGCCATGACTTATTGATTACTCTATATACATTTTCTTTTGGTGTTCCACAGGTTTGGAACAAGAAGGTAAATCTGAAATTAAAATTTTAGGTGAACAATCCCTTTAAAATGTATGAATATCCTTCGTCTGATGCCATAAACTTTACAAACTTGTTCAAATGAACAGCTACATGTTCCTTAAAAGACCTCAATGTTCAGAGGAGAGTGTTACATTAAAAAAAGTTACTAATTAATTTCCAAAAAGGACGACATCAAGGCCCTATATATGAATGAAGACAAGCTAGAATGCAACTACAATGCAATTAAAACAAAAATGCACAGTGGCAAAAAGACACGAGTCTCCAAAAAAAGACAAGAATTGGGATCCTGCGCTAAAAAAATAAAATATTGATGCAGTATTTACTTTGAAACAATTTTCACAAATAATTACAAAGAAACAGCAAGTAACTCATTGAACTAAACATGAAGCTGAAATGCTATTTTCTTGTAAAATGTTTTAATAATCTTTGTTTTATTTACAACTTCAAAAAAATCATTTTTTCTCACAGTGTGAAAATGTTCAAAAATGCATCGGTATCATGATTATGTCTTTATTTATCTTAATTTAACTGTATATGCAAATGAGATGAACGGGAAGACGCCATTAGAAGGAAAACCTCATAATCCATTATTGGCTATTTTTTTGGCATGTCTAAGACTGTACAGCGAGACAAAAGGAGCATGACAAGCATCTGAAGGAGAAATGGCAGATGGTGAAGAAGGCAAAATTAATGAAGTAAGAAAACTGAGAAATAGAAATGCAGAATAAAATCAGGAGACACCCACACACCATTGCTCTTGTCTGTTCTTCTCTTAAATTAAAGGGATGGTTATTTAACAGCGGTGAAAATGCCTTTCTTTCATCAGAGCAGAAAAGTGACTCTCTCTCCACTTTGATTAATTTCCGCTGAATTTCCATACAAAAGTGACCTCGTTCGTTTTATCTGACCTCTGAACAGCAGTTAAAAGGCATAAAAGAGAGAGATGGAGAGCGAGACTGGGCAGATTTCCAGTCCATTCTGAATGCGTGTAACTCAGGTCAAAGCTAGCGGAGACGGCTGTATTTTCAATAAAGCCAAGAGATTTCCTCACAGCCTAATAAAACCGGCACACACTCAAACAACAAGCATCCTGAATGCCTGACAATTTGATCTGCGCATGTTATTTTGATTTGGTGTGACATTTAGACATCATGGTTAATTGCCGTGGCGAATACACAGAAGACATGTCCCTATGTGTGTGTGTGAATCCATTAGATGACTTTTAAAGGAAAAGTTCAGAAAAAAATAGACAATCTGTCATCATTTACTCACCCTCATGTTTTTCCACACGTGTGACCTTCTTTCTCTGGTGGAGAAGTTTCACACCGTTCTTTTTCATGCAATCAAAATGAATGGGGACGGACCAAAAAAAAAAAAGCACCATAAAATTACTACTTATGACTGCTGCACTGCATTGCAAACCATTGCTTAGCATCTTTAAAACTTCTATATATAAGGGGAGACAATAGGGTAAAAAATTAACTAATATATATCACCATACTTCCCCAGTTGATTGATTACATTAAAAATCGCAACCATTTTTTTGCATTACAAGTTTTCTGAAATGTTATGTTTAAATATGGATATGAGGCACTATCTAATGAAATATGCACTGATTTACAAACATTTCTACAACCAAAATGTTTACATTTTTACGTTTTTTTTTACAATCTTTAGATTTCTATAACAAAAAACTGGATGAAGCCATTTGTTGACATATTAAAGTCAGAGGTTGTTACAGAGGGGATTTTGTATTTCTCATTTATTATACTGTCAACAGCCAGAAAAAAAAAAAATAATAAAATAAAATATATATATATATATATATATATATAACAATTTTTAGTACACAACCACCCTAATGATAATTATCCACCCAGTGGTTTTTTAAAATCCCAATAAACCATAGGCAGTGTCTCAGATCAAGCTGTTCACAGATTTTAGGCAGTGTGACGTAGTTCTGCACAGGCCCCTCCAGCTTCTCCTACAGAAGAAGTGAGTATAAGTTTTTTTTTTTTTATGAATCTTTGCAAATCGCCTTTCCTAATACTGTGCTAGTTAGCAAGTTCCATGACGAATGCGGCTAAAGTTTACAGTCTCATGAGAACAGCTTGTCACTCCACGGAAGAGAGGGGCGGGGTGAGCAGAGCTCATTAGCATTTAAAGGGACATGCACCAAAACAGAGCTGTTTTTGACAAGGTAAAAAGGGTGTTGTTTTACACTACCATAGAGAAATTTTAACCAAAGTATGTTATAGAATTTTCATTTTGTTGATATTCTTTAGGGTCGAATCATATCAACTTGTGGAAAATGGGCATCCGATGACACCTTTAAAGATATGGATTGTAATTGAACTTGAAAGTGTATTTTGGATGTTTTCTTTGCACTAGTCTGAAAAAAATAGTTTATGAAAAGCCAAAAAGCTCAATCTCAAAATTGACAGATGCATGAAAAAACAGCATTTTAGCCTGTAGTGTCTCACCATAAATGTCCTCTGTTATAGTTCATCTCTTTGCATGTCCTACAACATAACCCAAAAACAAGTCGCATTTTAGCACTTCTGGTTCCACTGTACTGAAGTCATTGGGTTTTTTGAATGGGTTTTTGGTCTCATTTCTTCTCTGTGATGCATTCAGACACTGAGTCTGGTCATCGTCTCTCTAAACATTTGTTTTAAATGATTTTCTGTCCTCTTACGTTCTTGAATAACTAGCCGCCTCCCGTAAAAAGTGCTGACGACAAGAGCCGAGTGCAAAGACTCCATCCTGTCCAATACCCAAAATTTTACTCAATCGACATGACATTTCAATCTAATTTAAATAACCTCAGACGGAGCTTCACAGTTGGGACACATGAAAAGTCCCAAACGCTTTCCTTTCATCTCTTTTATGGACAAAGAAATTCTGATGACCATGCTATTACTAAAAATGACATGCGGGAAAATATAATCAAGAAAACACACGCCTGAAGACCAACATAAAAACAAAATTGATCCTGTTTGCTTTCTTAAAACAAGTTTCTGGCTCTCAGTGTACATTATTAACACTACTATATAAAATACTTTTGTCATCTATTATCAAAATATGAATTACTACACTGTAAAAACAATTTTTCAGAGTTGTAAAGATTAAAAGAGAAAGTTTTACAAGAAAATACTGTTTCAGTCTTTAATGTCTTTAAATTTTCGGTCTTTAAATTTTTCACATTTAATTCAAAGTGTTACTTGCCGTTTCTTTGGGACCTTTATCAATTTCTGAGTAAAAATTAATTCAAAGTAAATAATCCTACATTGAAAATTGTTTCACAATTAAAGAACCTAGAAGCAACACACTGAATTAAATGTAAAATTTTGAAGTAGAAAGACTACAATTTTCTTGTATTTTCTTGTAAAATGTACTCCAGTAATCTGTTTTATTTACTTCAAAATATATATTTTGAGTATATATTTGTGTGTGTGTGTGTGTGTGTGTGTGTTTATACATATATACTAGGGATGCTCCGATCAGGATTTTTGCAGCCGATACTGAGTACCGATTTCTTGTCATGGTGATCGGCCGATACCGATGCCGATGCTGATGCTTCAAGCTTTATATAGACGGTTTCATCGGGCGCACGCGCCTGGCCCGAAGTTAACTTCCGGGCTGTGTTTGTTCATCAGTCTGGCTATGGCGACGGCTACAAACGCAGTTAAAGTTAAGGTGACGAGTAGACTGAAGTTGGGCTCAGGTGGTTGTGCTGTGGGATGTGTTTCCCATACATTTATTTATTTGTGGAGCTCGCCACAATATCAAAACTGACCGATTTTCCAAAAGGCTTCGTTGAATAAACATGAGCACGTACTGCACGTTTAAAAATCTAAACGAGGCACGGGTGTTTTTATATCACTGTATTTCTGAAGGAAGACTAGCTTTAGAAAATTTTCAATGTCATTTTCATTTCATCTTGCATGTTATATGCCTAATAAAGCATCGTTTGTGAGCTCAGCGCTGTTTTGTGTACAGCCGTTACCGGGGAAACCTCTGTTCCCTTTCGTGGAACTTCGAACTGCGTCCTCTAGGGGTCGCTATGGGGAACGCCTCGTCGTGACCCGTGTCTGAAGCCTACATTGAAAAAACACCAACTTGTTTGGCCGGCGACAGCCATGACGTCACTACCGTCGCGCCTAGTACAAAATAGGCGCCGGTAGCGCACATCATTCTCTTCTTCGTCTTCACTGACCGGTCTGTTTGAAGCGTGCATTCCAAAAAGCAAAGTAAGAGCTTTTCTTTCCTACTATGGCGAGCACTAGCGAAGCATTTAGAAAGTGTGTACATCCGTGTCAGCGGTTCCTGACACCCGATGATTCACACGATCTATGCGTTGTTTGTTTGGGCGAGGAGCACACAAAAGACTATTTTTAGCCACGCTTCAGAAACGTGCCGCGGCTGGCCGGTATAAACACAAGCATAGAGCGGCCGCGATCAGCTCCGGTGCCCGTGGAGCCGTAACGCGCCGCAGGCGTGCAGATCAGCTCTAACGTCACTGAATCTGTTGTTAAAAATGAACCATCCATTCATCATATCATCATGCAAAACATACTCGATCGGAGCATCCCTAATATATACACACAGTCACACACACACACACACACACACATATATGCATATATACTCACACACTACAGTTCAAAATGTTGGGATCAGTAAGATTTTTAATGTTTCTGAAAAAGTCTCCTCTGATCATCAAGGCTGCATTTATTTGATCAAAAATACATTAAAAACAGTAATGCTGTGAAATATTATTACAATTTAAAATAGCGGTTTTGTCTGTGAATATACTGTAAACTGTAATTTATTCCTGTGATCAAAGCTGAATTTTCAGCCTCATTACTCCAGTCTTCAGTGTCACATGATCCTTCAGAAATCATTCTAATATGCTGAATGTTTTTACTGAATATCCATGTTCTCTTCCTAATAAAAGTATTATGAAGTGAAATTGTTCACAAATGTTGTTTTATGTTGGCTTGACAGAGACAATTTTGCCAAGTCATCACGCTGCACGATTAATCTTTTCGTTGAGCACGTTTTCAGCATTTAAATCCAACTTTTTAGAAAAAGTCTTCAGAAGCCTCAGAAGATCAAATGAGAGAAATTACTCATGACTAAAATTAGAGTTGGCTTGAGAACGGATGAGTCTGGCCCCGACGGCGGGGGGATCATGATGTCACCGGCCGGCCAGAGAAATCAGAATAGGTGCTTGTGTAAATGTCAGAGTGCATCACTAGTGTTAGGATGACAGTAAACGGCCCGCAGCGGATCAGGGTGTGAGATGCCATATTCACAAACACATTTTCTCAATCCCATGAGGCTTTGAGATGATCAGCAACTCCTTTTGGCATTTCAAAGGAATAAACTGCGACTAAAAGGGTTTGTGCAGTTTGTGTAACGAGCATAACAACATGAAATCAAAACTGACCCAATTTTCATTCTTAATAAATGTCCCTGCCTATATTGTGAGGGATTCATCAGTGCACATTATTCCAATTCAAAAAATTGCTTTTATGAAAATGTAATAACATTCACCGCCTCTGAAAATAATTTTCGGTTCTGCTGCTGATGTAATCAAGACCGCATGGGTGGGAAAAATAATATTAAGCCAACTAGATTTTACAGTGCAAAAATTGCAGCCATGACACTGGTCGCCTAGGCATTGCTATGCAGTTGCTAAGGTGTTTTGTGTGGTTGCCAGGGCATTGCTAATTGTTTGCTTTCTGGACTAAGTCTCAAGTCTCTATATATATTTTCTACCAAGATGAAATGCAAGAAATTCTATTCTGTATCTTATGCAGTAGATGGATATGCTCAGACTACAGCCAGATGAAACCCACAACATCATGTGCAAAACACCACAGACTGAGGACTCCAGCTGTCACCTGTCTGTTTATGAAACAGGAAGTGTCTGCTGCATGGAAAACAAAGACGCATTTACATCAGAAAGGCTGTAATACTTGAAAAATTCCACCCCCGTTGGCAGAAACGGAAACAGCGAAAATGACATGGTAACAGATCCATGACCCTCTGGAGATGCATTTCAATGTCTCCACTGCTTCATATGAAACGGAACCATATAACCTCTGATATAAAGTCTAGTTACAGATTCACAAACCTGAAAGGTGAAGAGTGTAATTTCAGCGCCACATGCATCACTTTGCTAAAATAATTACTGTTTTTAAACAGGTTTCCTATACTGTCATTGGGCAGATAAACAGATAGCCCCGCCCCTAACTCTCACTATTGGTCCATTGGAGTGTTTGAGTCAACTTTACTGTTTTGGGCTGGTCGAGATGTTTATAAAAACATATTGAAACCATATTGCACCACAGTGTTACACTTTTGGGGAATTAACTTAAAAATGGCTTTGTCATCATTTTCGCTGCATATTAAACTGATGAGACACGTCACCTTTAAATATCTATACAAAAAAAAGTCATGTTTTACCCTAAAGTCAAAAGAAAGAAAAAAAAGAGATATGTTAATATGTTATATTTTGCATAAAAACAAAGCCTTTTTTAACGCTATTAAAATTTTAGCATTTTAACACAATTTTAATGACAATGATTTAAAAAAAAAAAAAATGTAAAATTTTTATTTATAAAAAAGAAACTAATAAAATAAATAAAATGTAATTAATATTTGTAATAATATGATCAAAATAATAACTAATTTATTAATATATACATAATAATATATATTTAATAATTTAACATAGATAATTGTTTAAATCTATTATATTATTAATATTATTACATTTTAGAATTTTCATTTTTGTAATGTAAAAATATGTTGTTGTTTTTTTGCATTATGATTAGGGAGAAATTTTGCAATGCAAGCAAAAATAAAAAATAAAAATAATAATCTTAAAAATAGGCTTAATTTTCTTAAATGTCATTTTTCATCAAGATATCAGTTCTTATTTGTTTTCGGGGTGAAATGTGACCCAGACATATTTTTGCAAAATTCACCCTCTAAGAGGCACTGAATTAAATCCAACTGGCATCACAGACACTAAAAACAAAATTAGCCAGTGCATGTAAATGAGACAGGACTGTATGTTCTTGAGTGGCACTGTGTCCTTTCGTGCTTCGGCCGGAGTCTGTTATGCAGCACTGCGTGTGTCGTTGAGAAAAGGTTGTGAGATTGTGTTCCTCGTAAAGGTTCCTGTGGCTTGTTAAGGGCGCATTCTGTGCCTCGTTAAGCCAGCTGTGTTCCCGCGCTCATCAGTGCTACCGGCTGATAGAAACGACGCAAACCCAGCTCGCATCAAAACCCCGCTTTTATTAGTGCCTGTCTCGCTCGCTCACTCCGTCCACCCACGCAGCTCAGAGTTTACAATTCAAATGAAAAGGACCGTGAGTGAAAGAAGGTAGAGAGGTTGCCATGGAGAATATGCAGGTTTGTCATTAATAATCATTCAAAATATTCTCATTCACCCTGAAGTCTGAGAAACAAAGAGACGCGTCTCTCCTACAGGACCTGCGATATTCAGCGCATAAGCAAGTGCTTGCAGGTGTGTCGTAGTGTGTGTTTTTGTGTGTGAATGCAGTCTCCCAAATGCAGGCAAGCAGGTGAAGCGATCAAAAGAGAAGAAACAGATCTAGACAAGACGAGAGAGCAGCCCAGTGTCACGACGAAACCCTCGCAGTAGCGCTTGCTCTTCAAAACCAGAACCAAAACATCTCAACGTGACAGCTTTACTAACCTCGCTTCAGATGATTCCATAACACCTCGCTGATCTTCAGATGTGACTTGCTCACCAATGGATCCTCTGCAGTGAATGGGTGCCGTCAGAATGAGAGTCCAAACAGCTGACAAAAAACATTGCAATAATCCACAAGCAATCCACACCACTCCAGTCCATCAGTTAACATCTTGTGAAGTGAAAAGCTGATTGTTTGTAACAAACAAATCCATCATTAAGGCAGTTTAATGTTAAACCATTGCTTCTGGCCAAAATATGGCTCATAATCTATAATAACACTTTCTCCAGTGAAAAAGTCAAACTCCTGTCAAATCTCACATTAAAACCCACAGACATATTTGTTTTGAACTGTTTTCACTTGCAAATGGTGCTTGATCTGTGCAGATTTCTCTCCTGATTCAGACAAGATGGCTTTTTACTGGAGAAAGTGTTAGTATGGACAGAGGACATATTTCAGCTGGAAGTAATTGTTTTAAGTTAAAAATGTCTAAATGATGGACTTGTTGTAATGTTAATTAATGGACTGGAGTGCTGTGGATTACTATTATTGTGATGTTTTTATCAGCTGTTTGGACTCTCATTCTGACGGCACCCATTCACTGCAGAGCATCCATTGCTGAGCAAGTGATGCAGTGCTACATTTCTCCAAATCTTATCATGTTACTTTTCTACATCTTGGATGGCCCGAAGGTGAGTACATTTTTAACAAATGCTCAGTTCTGGGTGAACTATTCCTTTAAGATGTTTCTGTGTCACCTCCAGATGCTTGGTAAAGATGCAATGGTTCGTGAAAGATAAAACATGCTGCTGTCTACTCTCCTCAGTACCTAATATTTGGGTAAAAGAGAGAGGGTAGATATTAATAAATATTTATTAATGAGCACATGAGCGCATCTTAATATTAATGTCATTAATTCTTAATCGCTACTTACAACCACACACACAAATAAAATGACACATTATATCCATGAGTGTGACTAAATGATGACAGAATTCAAATTTTTGGGTGAACTATCCCTTTAAGAACAAAAGTTCCATTTAGAACCATGACATCACTGGAGAACATTTCCAAATTCCACTAAGAACACTATCATTCTAAGACTAAGCATGTGTGATGAGCTCCTCAGATCTCCTCAAACTGAATTTATTCTACTTCTCTTTCTGCTCGTCTCTAATATTCTTCTCCTAATCGTGCTTTTTGGCTCTCTCTCCGTTACAGCCGTCTCTCACTCACCCGCCCCTCTCCTCTCCATCTCTCACGCTCTTCCAGCGCTCGTCTCATGCCACTTTTTTCTGCTTTTAAATTTCACCCAATTTAGTTAAACGAATCTCTCTTCCATCCTTCAATCACTCTCTCCACAGCTGCTTATTCCTGAGAGGAGACGAGAGAGATGGTACGAGATGCGCAGACAGAGAGAGAGAGACGGATGCAAGCGTGGGAAGAGAGCTGAAGTCCTTGAGATCTTAAGTGAAGGTTACACTCCACCAGATTTTGACACACACACAACTACAAACACACAAACACATTCTGTACTGAATGCTGATTAGGAACACAATGGCTTCATTTACCATGACTACTGTGTGCGCTTTCCCAGCATGCTTTAGCCATAACATATCCCTCAGTGTCTGATGTCAGTGCTGCCAAACGTCAATGGCATCTTATAACAAATCAAAATGTGTCAAATTTGAACGTGTGCACATTTAAATTGCACAAATGGGATTTGAGAGCTATGGAAGAGGAAGAGGTGAATAATGCCGTATATATTATTGTATGACTTCAGACAACTTGGAATATAGTGCATGGGTCATATGGACTAATTTTTGGTGCTTTTATGGTGTCATTTTTGGAGCTTTACAGCCCCTAGTTACCATTCATTTAAACTGTGAACATTCAAAATGTCTTGTATAGTGTTGTACTGAAAAAATAGTTATGCTGGTTTGGAACAAAATGGAACAAAAATATTTTCTTGCAAAAGAGCATGATGACCACTACAGAAAGTTTAAGCAAGGAAGAGTCTGACAACCAGTTAAAAACACTTTCAGCTATAAAAACACTTTTTTCTGCATGCTGCATGCACAAATACTGCTCATTATATTGGTTTAGTCTATTTTATATAAACACACACTCTTTATTCAAAGGTTTGTATTAAGAATATTAAGAAATTGATATTTTTATCCAGCAAGGATGCATTAAATTGATCAAAAATCACAGTAAAGACATTTATAACGTTACAAATTTCAAATAAATGCTGTTGTTTTAAATTGTCTATTCATCAAAAAAGACTCTTGAAAAAATGTGTCATGGTTCCCACAAAAATAATAAGCAGTACAACTGCTTTCAACATTGATAATAATTAGAAACGTTTATTGAGCAGCAAATCAGCATATTAGAATGATTTCTGAAGGATCATGTGACACTGAAGACTGGAGTAATGATGCTGAAAATTCAGCTTTGATCACAGGAATAAATTATATTTTACAATATATTAAAATAGAAAAAAGTTATTTAAAATTGTAACAATATTTCATACTATTATTGTTTTTACTGTATTTTTGACCAAATAAATACAGCCTTGGTAAGCCTAAGAGACTTCTTTCAAAATCGTTACAAAATCTTAGTGCAGGGATGCCCAACCCTGCTCCTGGCGATCGACTGTCCTGCAAAGTTCAGCTCCAACCCTAATCAAACACACCTGAAGCAACTAATTAGGGTCTTCAGTATCACTTAAAAATTAAAGGCAGGTGTCTTTGATTAGAGTTGGAGCTAAACTTTGCAAGACAGTCGATCGCCAGGAGCAGGGTTGGGCACCCCTGTCTTAGTGATTCCAAACCTCTCACCAGTAGTGTGTATATATATAACTCACATTCTCAATAGAAAAAAAAAACACTCTGAACCTATTACAGTCTGTGAGTCTGTGTTAAATTTGATTTATTTTGTCTGTTTATCAACAGGTATGTCAGGGTGATCATCTTCTTGTCCTTTTCTCTTCTTTCTCTTTATGTGTGTGTGTGTGTGTTTTACACTGTCTGCCATCTTAATTAAGTCCGGGACACATTCCAGGTCCTCAGCTTTGGGGACCAGACAGTAAAAGTGCTTACAACCCTGAACCTCTCTAAACACACACACACACACACAGTCTCTTGAGACGGCGTGGAGTGGGGGTGTACAGTGGGATGAAAGAAGAGCGAGTGGAGTGGGGGGAAGGAATCTGGTGAATGTGTGTGTGAGTGTGTGAGTGTGCGAGACCTCAGAGGAAAAGAAACATGTTAAGGTGTAAGAATAGAGTCTTAAGCCCGGAGCATCAGAAGAGCAGAGCTATGACTACAAATAAAATTAAGATGGAAACGTATTGCTTTAAAAAAAAGTATAAACTATAAAATGTGAAGTAAACAAAAACCTAACACTCAATAAAAATTTTTTTTTTTTAAAAACATTTGAACTGAAGTACATGATGACAGTCGTCTAAAATCAGAAAACTATCCCATTCATCTCAATGGTAGTTGCTTGACCTGTGCACTATTTGCTCACTTAAGTCAATCACCTGAGCTGTAAATGTCATGTGACACAAGCGCGTAGGTTTGATTTTGACATTGGTGGGGACATAACGGCAGACGACATTTCAATGTTTGATTAAAACTATTGCTAGGGACAATTTAGTAGTCACTGGATATTGGTAGGATCATGTCATAGCGTCTCTACTAAATTCTACATCCTTGAAAATCATGACAAGCGATGTCTGGCTTTGAAACTATAGTTCTCTCCTTAAACATGAAACAACAGATTAATCCAAATTTCACAAAAAGCGTATGCACGTAATTATAAAATAAGTCAGTCATTGAAGTGAGTTGCTGTTTTTGTCACTCTTCTGAGAAAGTGTCATTCACTTGTTTTGTACCCACACAGAGAAATTCTGCTCAGATTTTTTATGTTCATCTGATCTCATTTTTGTAAATTGTTTGTAACTTTTCTTTCTGTTTTAAAGATGTTTTCTTTGGATTGTTTGACTACTCAAAAGAGAATACAGGAAGATATAACTTAATTCATTTGTTTCTTGCTAGCCACATTTTACATAAACAAAGATCTGGCTCTAAAACTCTCTTTTCTTTATTCAAAGTTGATCTAGACAAGTACATAGTTCTGCTAATCCTAAAGCAGTGAAAACTACATCTCTATATTGATCCTATGTGTCCTCTTAAAGTTTATTAAAAAAATGGTTACTACACTTTTACTATTATAAAACCATCGTTAATTTTCTTAAGGAATTTGTATTTGTGTATTTTCTTTCTTTCTTTCTTTCTTTCTTTCTCCTTTGGTTTGTTTTTATAACTGTACTGCTTTAATGGTTTGATGTTTTGTACCGTTTCATTAAAAAAAGGAAAGAAAACAAAAGATTTACAATATCCGCTCCGAATTTCCAATCTGAATCAAAAGATTCGCGATCCGTAGTCCTGATTGGAATAATGATTCACGAACCATCATTTCAGGTCAATTCGTGAACCCATTTCGAACTTCCAATCTGAATCAAAAGATTTTACGAACCTGCTCCGAAGTTCAAAAGATTTACGAACCTGCTCCAAAGTTCCGAATCAAATGATTCACATTACGCAAAGTTCCGACCTAAATCAAATGATTCGCTATACGCTCAGGAACCCGCTCCAAAGTTCTGAACTGAATCAAATGATTCAAATGTAGAATCAAATGATAGTCAATGTAAAAAAAAAAAATTGGGAGAAGCAAATGAACACAAAACAGCAGTACAACAGAAAGTTAACAACATGAAGTAAAGAGGTTAAACTTTATCATTCAGTTGAACTGTGCTCGTATGTTTTAAACACTTCAACTACCTTATGTGTTCTTATTCCGCACATGTATTGATTGAAAATCAGTACATTATATTATACTAGTCCATTTCACACTTTCAAGAGCCTCAAAAAAACTGAATGATGCTTTTTGCCCTCATAAACGTGATCAAATTGAAAAGGAAAATTATAATAACCTTGCAGTGGAGATATATGCTTACATGATGTACAAACCTATCAGCAGACCTTTTAGTCACACTCTGATGTTTTTCTTTTGCTTTTGCTCTTTACAGATGTCCACACACATACTTCACAAACATCTTAACGCACAATTCCCATCAGACACTAAAAGAGGCCACTTTGACAGAATATATGTGACACTTCTGTAACAGACACCATGAACATCACGCCTCAATGCTGTCGTGTGTGTGTGTGTGTGAACAGCACTGCACTGATGCAGAATATAAAGCAGCATGGCAAAACAAATCATATTTTAGCTATGAGTTTGCCGTTTGAATTGAATGTCAACGTCACTACTGTGATAAAATACACAAGCAACAGACCACCATTGCATGCCATTTCACCATACATGGAAAACAAACAGCTTGAGCAGTGCAGTCAGATTCATAAATGAAGGACTCTTTGAGAGGTTCATTAAGAGAATCGGATCAAAAAAGTCTCGAAAGTTGAATCAGTCTAATGAATTTCTTGCTGGAAAAAAAAAAGATTCCTGTAATAAATTGGTTAAAAATAATCACGAGTTGATTTAGTATAATGAATTACTTGCTTAATACAATTTACAAATAAGTGACTCTGATGATCCAACTCCTGTATTCATTTAGTCAAAAGGAATCACAAGTTGAATCAGGCAAATGGATTACTTCTGTATAGCTGAATCCAATTTTGAAACAAATAACTCTTATGATTCGATTGCTGTAACAAATTGGTCAAAAAGAATCATAAGTTAAATCATTCTAATCAATCACAAGTGGAATCAGCTAATGAATTACTTGCTGAATCCAATTCACAACTGAATGCATTTTATGATTCAATTTCTGTAATGAATTGGTCAAAGAGACACAAGTTGAATCAGTCTAATGAATCACAAGCTAAATCCAATTCTCAAACAAATGACTCTTTTGATTTGAATCCTGTAATGATTTGGTCAAAAAGACAGAATTAGTCACTGAACCCAATTCACAAACCAAAGACTCTGATTCTTGCAATGAATCATTCAAAAAGACAAGTTAAAACGCTCTAATGATTTGCTGAATGATTCTTTGATCAGATTCCTTTAATGAATTGGTTGAAGAAATGAATGACTCTTATGATCTAATTCTTGCCATGAATTATCAGAAAAAAATAAAAAGCTGAATTAGTCTAATGAATTAGTCATTGAATCCAATTCACAAACAAAAGAATCTTATGATGTGATTCTTGTAATGAATCAGTTGAAATGACTCACAAACTTCAGCAAGATTATGTGCTAATGTAAATGAAACACTCACCCTCTGTGTGGATGGCAGATAAGTAGGTCCAGTTGTATCTCTTCACTATGTCCACCATGGCTCTGGCCTGCTGGGCGTCCGATGGCACCACCCTCATGAAGTATTTGTAGAGTGATTTGTCGCTGAGGTCCATACTGGTGGCGGAGTACGCGATCTGCGGGATATTAAACAGCTGCAGCAAATTCTGCACTTGAATGGCCACGGAACTCGAACCCGGACCGATCAGCCCCACGATTGGCTTCTTGGCCTTCATGGGCGTGGCTCCGGGATCAGCACACTTGGCCCCGCCCCCAGCCTCCACGCTTTCATCGGCAGCGACGAGCGAGTCCCGTATGAACTCGATGCTTTGCTCCAGAGCGACGGCGGAATGCCAGCAGGAGTCTCGGATCTCACAGCCCAGCGTGACGTTGGGGAGGATTTTGGGGTCTGCGTTGATTCGGTCCAGCGTGTACATCATGGCCTCCACGCGCTGGATGCCGTACTGCTCCCGAACCGCCCCGCATTTGCGCTCGTGCACTTTATCGGCCGGCGGCTGGTGGTGGACGGAGAAGAGGGCACCGATTATGATGTCACCGGAAATGTGGGCCACGACGCGCCGCTCGCTGGCCTGGCCCGCCGTCGCCAGTGACGCCAGGAGCAACATCGCAAAGAGATACAGGCAGACCATTTCGGAGTAAATTAGAGGCCGTGTCTTTGTTCCTGTCTGGGCCAAAGACGCAATCACAGTATGGAAGTTCAGTCAAATTGCTTCGTTCCTTCTCCGAACTTTCTGTATCTGATTACACAAAAAGGGGATTCTGGAATCATGCGGCTTTGAACCGTGCTGTCATTTGTCCGAGAGCTTCTATGACGACCCTGAGCAGGATGCTGGGTCGTTGCCGTGTCAACCTGGAGCTGAGGACGGCATGAGATGAGGGGCCTCATAACCTTGAATGAGAGGAGATGGACACAGCAATGTTATTACATCCACACAAACAGACAAAACATGGGAAATGTGCACTGGAAAAATTATTTTTCAAAGTTGTAAATCAGATTGAGATTATTAGAGCGCATTTAACAAGAAAATACTATTTCAGTCTTTCTGATTCTAAATTTCACACTTTATTCAATGTCTTTGCAATTTTTTTAATTAATTGGAACAATTAAACTATTTTTTTTTTATTATTTGTCAAATTTACTAGCAATTTCTGAGTAAAAATCGTTTCTACACAAGTCTTAAACTTTTACATTCAATATTTGATGACATCATTCTATAGGAGAGTTGTTTTTAAAAAACACAAGTGTGATAAAATTGGTGTAGGATTTACTTTTATCAGAAATTGCTAGTAAATATCACAAACAATTAAAATGAAACAAGTAATTTTGAAGTAGAAAGACTAAAATAGTATTTTTTAAAAACATACTCTAATATTTTTGTTTTATTTACAACTCACTTTACAACTTTAAACATATTTGTAATTATTTGTGAAATTAACTAGCAATTTCTGGGTAAAAGTAAATCCTAAAACAATTTTATTTTACCCCAATTTTTGTCACACTGTTATGTTTCATACAGCTTTCCTGCAGAATGATGTCATCAAAAATTTCAAAATTGTTAACAGTGAAAATTATTTTTACTCCAACTCGCATCAACTTAAATTAAGTTTAATCTTGTATAAACTTTAAAATTAAGTTGACATTAGTTAAATTATTTTAATGAGTTGATGTAATGGAAAAACATGTTGCCATGAATTATTGATCATATTTTTACAGTATATGTTGGAATTTTACTTTGGAAAATGGAACTTTCAGAATACATGTTAAGTTCAATTGTCCAAACTAAAGTTCCAGTATACCTCTGTAAACAAATGAACACAACAAAACCATTCTGGAATACAAGGGTTGACTAATTAATTAATTTTAGCAGAAAGGTCAAAAAAATCTTTGTAATTATTCGTGAAAGCTGTTTCTACATCAGTTTTTTTTTTTTAGTGTATATGGTTGCAAGTTCATCTGTTTCAGTGTGCCATGATGTTTTGTTTGAATATAACGTGTGTTCTGGATCTGAAAGTGCAACAAAAACGTTGGCTGTCAACAGACATTCAAGAATAGCCAAGAAAGCTTTCAGGCCCTGGACACGAACAAAAAACACTCATATTGGCTGTCAGACCCATTCATTCCAAGTGCAGACCACATAGAGACCAAAAATGAGGTGACAATTTTTTACAATAAAAACAGGAGAGCATTTACAGAATGAATGGACCTGCACTGCGAGGTTTTCACAAGCAACTCGTTTTAGTCTCACAGCAATGGCATCTGTATAAATAAAGACCAGCATAAATGAATTCCCTCATTCAGCTGCATTCAAGGGCCAAACCGCAGATTGGACGCTGGGTCCTTGTTAAAATGTGGGGTCCATTAGAGAGACGATGAAAAGCTGCCTCGCCTTCGAATAAAAGATTAGGGCAAGAGCTGGATGGAAGCGAAAATAACTAATGAATCACACCGAACCATCCTTCTGCCTCGGCATAAAAGAAACAATAGGAGGGGAAACAAACTGCAATCCCACAAAAACCTCGCCAATATCAGCCATTCGCACTGAAATCGTGCTGGCATTTAATGCACACTTCATTCAAATGAATGCAAATGTCAGGCTGATGGGGCAGAGAGCTCCACTCAAAGATCGAACGGGACGGATGAGAGTGAACGACCTTGCCGGTGATCACCGAGAGAACGGGAGCTTTGCGCTGTCCGCGGTGCTGAAACGCATCACACTGCAGTGGCCACAGAACTCCATGTGCTCAAATGCATCTCATAAACAACCTCCTGTATCTCCTCAATCTTAATAAGACATTGCATATTTAACATTGCAAATATAACATTCGTACCAAGTCACACATGCAATGCATATGAAATTGCACATGATACATTCCTAGTAAGTCATACTGGTACCCATACAACCGATATGCTCGCGGTCAGTCGATAATCTGCAGAGAGCGAAACAGAAAGAGAGCGCGCGTTCCTCATTCCAGAACATCATCGCTTCCACAGATCCAAACTCGCGCGCAGAGCGTGTGTCCGTGCACAGGTTGTCTGTGGTGATGTTCTGGTGACGGTCCTTCTTACCTGCAATCCACTAAGGTCACGGATGGCGTGTGCTTTCCACAGGTGTATCGTCGGAGATTTGGGGTCGGTAGCCCGGTAAACGGCGGGGCACCAGAGAGCCACAGACGCTGTAGTGTCGTCCCGTCTTCTTGTCACGCACTAACACTGCCGGAGCGTGATCAGGCACACACATCCCAGCCCGCGATTCAACCCCTCCCACCAGTGAACCCCGAGACTGGCTGCATCCAACCGGCCGTGGCACCTGCAAGCCTGCGCTTCTCCTCCTCACAACTAGTGTCGATGATTTACAGTGATTATTTTATCATTTAATGTTTGAACATGAGACAAACGACCATAGGGACGATTGCGAAACATGCTTTTCTGCTGTTGTGAATGAATGGATGAGGCTCTAACGCAGGTAATGCGTTAAGGGTGCCTGTTTGTGAGTGACAAGGTGCAAGATCGCATATGTTTTTAAAATGTGAGGGGCCCCACACCAATCCCTGCGGTACCCCACCTCAAACAGACACAAACCAGCAGAAGACCACCGCCTTGTGGCACTTCACTATTCGGGACTGAAATGCAAATTACCCCCTTTCAAAGTCTAAGGGATGATGTTTAAACAATTCAGTGGATTTAAAGCTGTAAAGATCAAATGCAGGCTAAATGAACACCAGTGTGAATGTATAAGGAGGTAACGTGATGGAAAATGACTGAACTTGCTGCAAAATTAATAGCATAATTCACTAAAAAATAAACACTCTGTCATTATTTGATCACTTTCATGCCGTTCCAAACACGTGTGACTTTCTATCTTAAGCTGAACATAAAAGAAGACATTCTGAAGAACGTTGGGGTCACCCAAAGATTTTTCAAAATATCTTCTTTTAACAACCTTATTTTCAACGTAAGAGCCAGTCATTTGTTACTTGAATGTGCGAGGCTTCCGGTGTCATTGCTTCCAGTTATTTTACCTGTTCAGAAAACGTAAAAAAAAAAAAAAAAAAAAAAGGGCTGCTATGCTGCTTGATCTTATAATCTGGTATTTGTTGTCATATTATTTTAATTTATTATCATAATCATAAACACACTTGTTTGTAGCGCAAAAACTTTTACCGTTCAGTGCACGGTTATATTTCTAGTTATTTTCTATTATTCACAGAAAACAGTTTAACTTGCGCGTTGCAAAATATGGTGGCTAGTCTAAAAAAAAAGTCTTACAAGTTTCGAACGACATGAAGATGAGTAAATCATAAACTTTTTTATTTTATGGTAAACTACTAAGACACTGTAATAATTTCAAATGTATTAAAAAAAAAAAAGAAAAACTTTTGCTATCGATATGGATATTTAGTGAATAAAAAGGAAAAAGTCGATTTATTTATTTTAATATTTATTATATACAAGTTATTTTAGAAAGCAACTTATTCATGCGAGAATATAGTGACCATACAGCAAAAGTTTAAATTACTCACCTTATCGGCAAACTTTATTTTCTGGGTTTATTTCAAGGCAGCATGACGTCGCTAAAGCTTCTACTCGATCTGGAAGAGAGCATCACTTCTGGTAATCCACTTTTTACCATGGCAACGGCAGAATCTCAGTCGCGCAACAGTGGCTTCATTTACCCGCACGTTTTCACGCCAGTTTAAAACACAAAACGGCGCGGTTCGCCGATCAATATTTCATGTGTAACACCTCTCGAGTTTTTTTGTAAAAAAAAAAAAAAAAAAAAAAAAAAAAAAAAAGGTCTGCTATGCTGCTTGATCTTATAATCTGGTATTTGTTGTCATATTATTTTAATTTATTATCATAATCATAAACACACTTGTTTGTAGCGCAAAAACTTTTACCGTTCAGTGCACGGTTATATTTCTAGTTATTTTCTATTATTCACAGAAAACAGTTTAACTTGCGCGTTGCAAAATATGGTGGCTAGTCTAAAAAAAAAGTCTTACAAGTTTCGAACGACATGAAGATGAGTAAATCATAAACTTTTTTATTTTATGGTAAACTACTAAGACACTGTAATAATTTCAAATGTATTAAAAAAAAAAAAGAAAAACTTTTGCTATCGATATGGATATTTAGTGAATAAAAAGGAAAAAGTCGATTTATTTATTTTAATATTTATTATATACAAGTTATTTTAGAAAGCAACTTATTCATGCGAGAATATAGTGACCATACAGCAAAAGTTTAAATTACTCACCTTATCGGCAAACTTTATTTTCTGGGTTTATTTCAAGGCAGCATGACGTCGCTAAAGCTTCTACTCGATCTGGAAGAGAGCATCACTTCTGGTAATCCACTTTTTACCATGGCAACGGCAGAATCTCAGTCGCGCAACAGTGGCTTCATTTACCCGCACGTTTTCACGCCAGTTTAAAACACAAAACGGCGCGGTTCGCCGATCAATATTTCATGTGTAACACCTCTCGTAGCCTAACCGTGCGTCATCATATGTGCGGGCACGAGTGGATAAAGCGGCGGCTGCTTTACAGGATCGGGTTTTTTAGCCAAAGTGGCCTTGGGCTTCGCGCGGGATTAATGTGCCCGCCAACTGCGCGCGGGATTAACGACCGTTAAAAGGGCAAAACCACTCCAGCAGCTTCCTGTGATGTTTACCACAATATGGATAGCCTTCCTCGTAAATCTCTCTATATAGGCTATCTCTCTAAATTTAACATTACTCACTTAAAGTCGTAATGTATACCCTCTCGTTTTCGCCCCCTACTTTACTGAGAAGACCATGAACTAGGCTAGACTGGTTTAGGCGCGTCAGCCGCTATTCTTGTGAAGTGACCAACTACTGGTCTTTTCAGCAGGACAGAAATTCAAACAAACCAGGTAATCTTCTTAATCTCACAATTTCCCCTAGCATTTCTCTTAAATGTCTGACTGAGGTGGTGTTTAGTGAGCCCACCACAAGGTGGATTACAGCGGAAAATCTGCTTCCATATTCATATGCAAACATCTAAAAAAAGAATAAACAATATGCTGAACATTAAGCCCACGCTAAACCCAACCAGCTTTCAGATCTTCCCCAACAAAAGCAAACACATACAGCAAGCTATAAGATGCTATGAGGGCCGATATATTTCTTCATATATATTCTACACGTGTATTGTGGAGCTGTCAGAAACACTATAGCTCAGTAACAAAGTCAAAAGTTTAACTGCATCTATCTATCTATCTATCTTTATTTTCCAAATAAAAATCCCAATATAGCTCTTCGGTAAACAAATGAACACAATAAATCCACTCTGGAATACAAAGGTTTACTAATGATTTTAGCAGAAAGGTCCAAATGTGCTCTCAGGACAAGAGTATTCTTCATAATTTAGAATTTAGAATACATACAATTATTAATTGCATTGTCTGTCAGCCAAACAATGGTTTGATATGCTATCATTTCATGAATCATTTTAGGTTATAATTACTGTTAAATTTCACTAAAAAGGCCATTAAACAGGTTATAATATGATATTTAAAGGAATAGTTCACCTAAAAATGACAATTTGCTGAACATTTACTCGCCCTCAGGTCATCCAATATGTAGATGAGTTTGTTTCTTCATCAGATTTGGAGAAATGTAGCATCACATCACTTTCTCACCAACGGATGCTCTGCAGTGAATGGGTGCCGTCAGAATGAGAGTCCAAACAGCTGATAAAAACATCACAATAATCCACAAGTAACCCACACCAGTCCAGTCCATCAATTAATGTCTCGAACAGTGAAAAGCTGTGTGTGAGAAATAAATCCAACATTAAGGCGTTTTAACTTTAAACCATTGCTTCCGGCCAAAATACCGATTTAATCCATAATCCATAATAATGCTTCCTCCTGTAAAAAAAAGTCCATCTCCTGTTGTCTGTCACATCAAAATCCACCAACATATTTGTTTAGGGCTGTTTTGCACTGTTTTGGCTTGTAAATGGTGCTTGATCTGTGCAGATTTCTCTCCTGATTCAGACCAGACCACTTTTTCACTGGAGGAAGCATTTCCTTTTTTCTTTAATGGCAACATACCCCGATATTGGAGCAAGTTTGTCATAAAAGATGAAAGTGAAAGTGAAAGTGAAGTGACATGTGGCCAAGTATGGTGTTTTTCCAAAACAATAAAGGTGTGAAACATTACATTATTCACTCAAAACAGATTTTTTTGGAATTGTACATATATAATATTTTAGAACAAGTAATGCAACTGGCCAATACCATTACTATCAATACTAGAGCAAAAGCACTTCCCACTGAAATCATGTGACCCATCTAATCCCTGTTCACTTGACTGCTGGTTGTTCATCCAAACGCTCAGAGATGCAGCAACCAGCGCTGGAATGCTGCTAATAGCATTATGCTTGTTAATTATAGAATTAGCATGATTGAGACCACAGAGTGTAGGCTTGTATTAAATACACTCAGATGCTGGAAAGCGTCCTAAACGCTTCTTAGAAAGTACAAGAGTAATTGTTCAATGGCTTCTGGGGTCAGGTTACTATGGCAACCCCTCCCAACCGCTCTTAAAGGCGTAATGACGAGTAATCAGAGGCTCAAGTGTGTAATTGAGTCCTCATGCACATGCAAGAACACACACACACACACACACACACTCTAAGTCAAGCAAACTCCAAAACAGTACAACATTCAAAGTTCAAACCAGACCCGAACTCACATATATACACACACACTTGTAATTTAAACAGAAATCATTCATGATCATGAAGGACATGTTAGCTTCCCGAATTACTCTTTAACACACTCACACACACTCAGAAGCTGGACGCGTGCGTGGGAAGAGCCGGTGTGAGAGTGACTCACGGTCTGCTGCGCAGCTTCATGGAGTCACATTAAAGGCTGTTCTCGCGGCGCACACCTGCTTTAATTACAGACGCTTTAGGGAGGGTCTGAAACCTGTAATTAAGGCTTGACACCCACTAAAAAGTACATTTGTGACCCTGGAGCACAAAACCAGTCACAAGTCGCTGTGGTATATTTGTAGCAATAGCCAACAATACATTGTATGGGTCAAAATTATCGATTTTTCTTTTATGCCAAACATCATTAGGATATTAAGTAAAGATCATGTTCCACGAAGATATTTTGCAAATTTCCTACCGTAAATAGGCCTATATCAAACTTCATTTTTGATTAGTAATATGCATTGCTAAAGACTTCATTTGGACAACTTTAAAGGCGATTTTCTCAATATTTTGATTTTTTTGCACCCTCAGATTCCATATTTTCAAATAGTTGTATCTCGGCCAAATATTGTCCTATCCTAACAAACCATACATCAATGGAAAGCTTATATTCACCTTTCAGATGATGTATAACTCTCAATTTCGAAATATTGACAATTAAGACTGGTTTTGCAGTCCAGGGTCACATATTATTTATTTAAAAGCAAATATTCTTTTTTTACATTTCAACAGCAAAGTTTCAGTAATGACAAAACTTCTGAAGTAACCATGGCAACTGTTGCTGCACCAAAAGGATGCAATCAAATATTAAGGACAAGGAGGAGCTAAAACAGACAAGTTAGGAATCAATAATGAGAAAAAAGTTTGTTAACTAATCTGAATATTGATGGTACCCTGACAAAACAAGACAAGTATTGTTATTATTTATCACTTCATTATATATTTACATATGATTCACACAAACACACACACACACACATACATACATACATATGTATATATGTATATATAAATTTATACTTGATTATATTTATAAGTTTACTAAAACAAACATATAGTTAATATTGTTATTGTTAACTAAAATAACAGTTAAAACCATGTTTGTTATTTAAATACATAAAAAATATAAACAAATATTTAATGAAAAACTTCAACTTAAGCAAAAGTTAGAACACATTTTTTAGTAATGCATACTACTAGTACTAAATTAATAAAACTATTAAAATTGCAAGTAAAAATAAATCAAAGCTAAACAGAAATATAAAAAAACAAAAACGACTTACAAAATTACTAAAACTAAAATTAAAATGAATATATATACCGTATATATATATATATATATATATACAATGGGGATATGTGATTAATGACAACAATTTCATTTTGGGGTGGAGTATCCCTTTAAGCAAAAATTATCAAAATTTTTAGTAATGTTTACTACTAGTACTAAATTAATAAAACTATTAAAATGGCAAGTAAAAATTAATCAAAGCTAAACAGAAATATAAAAAAAACTAAAACTACTTACAAAATTACTAAAACTAAAATTAAAATGAATATATATATATATATATATATATATACAAAATATATTTTAGATGACGTCACAAATCCCTCTTACTTTGTAATCCCTCCCCTCCAACTCCATTTTGTTAATGAAACGGCAAATTTCCACAATCCAATCAATGATGGATAAAATCAATTCCCTGCATCTGCTACTGTTGTCTATCCTGTGTCGCTTGTAAATCTGTCAGATCACAGAAGCAGGAACAGACTGAACCTCGGTGTGCTTGTGAGCTGAAGGCCAGCGGTGATGTTGTGAGTGCGCGGCGTGTGCTGAGAGAGATTATCATTCGACAAATATGACAAAACCCATAAAAATCACAGTAAATCAATTATTTGATGGGGTCTCAAAATGACATTGACATAATCTCTGTTGCCATAGAAACACAGATGATATATAAAGATTCTTGGTTCTGAAAAGCTGCTACCAATAAGTGACGGTTAAAGAGACATATCACGTATTTCCAGCTTTCAGGGAAAGAACTGTATAGTTTTCAGTGTAGTTTTTTAGGCATTTGCAAAAGAAATTAGCCATTTCAACTTCTAATAAAAGCTAAAATATGACCAATCAGTGTTATTTTAGTATCATTTATTATTATTTATGATCAGTATTATTAATGTTAAAATAATAAGAATAATATTTTTTTTTGTTCTTTTTAGTAGTAATATATAAAACAAACTACAAACATGGGCAAAACTCAAATGTTTGAACAGTAGTTTAATTTTTTCTTATTGATATAGTTGTATATATTGTTAATGTTCTTGAAAGTCTCATGCTCACCAGAGCTGCATTTATATTTATTTGATATAAAGGTACAGTAAAAACTGTAAATATTGTGAAATATTATTTGATTTAAAAAAGCTGTTTTCTGTGTAAATATATGTAAAATGTAATTTATTTCTGTGATCAAAGCTGAATTTTCAGCATCATTACTCCAGTCTTCAGTGTCACATGATCTTCAGAAATCATTCTAATATGCTGATTTGCTGCTCAAGAAACATTTCTGATTATTAATGCAGAAAACAGTTGTGCTGCCCAATATTTTTGTGGAAACTGAGATACATTTTATTTTCAGGATTCTTTGATGAATAGAAGAACAGCATTTATTTGAAACAACCCTTTTGTTACATTAAAAATGTCTTTACTGAAACTTTTGATCAATTTAATACGTCCTTGCTGAATAAAAGTATTAATTTCTTTCAAAAATGGTATAGTGTATAAACAGTGTAAAAGCTGTGACAACTAGCCCCTTTATTTAAAGCCTTCCATAACCTGTGATTTCCACCATGTAGATTTGAACCCACCTGTGTTGCATTTTACCAAATGATCTGGTCTCATCCATCCAGAGGTCAAACACAGGAACTTCCACAGACGGCAGTGTGTCCAGTCTCTGGGAGAAGAAACGACTTAAGTTTATTGTTTATTGGCTTTCATCCACTGCTGACTGGCAAAAGTTCAGCTCACACTGCCGCCTGGAGACCACTTGAGGTATTAAAGTCAAATTCAGTGCTTCTGGAGTATTTGCAGTCGGGCAGCGGGCCAGTGTATCTAACTGACATGAATAACTATGTTATATTTAGATTACAGCTCTTTCAGATACATATGGTTGTATTTATCATGCTAACATAAACCATAGCTTTCACTGAATCTCAAACCAATACTCAAGAATATTAAGCATGATAAAAATAACTTTTTAGGCATTTGCAATAGAAATGAGCAGTTTCAACTACTTAAAAATATTCCCATGTGTTATTTTAATGTAATTTATATACTGTTATAGTTTTTATTAATATTTAGAATTTTATTTTTATATTTTTGCATTTTTATATTTTTAATTTCAATTTTGAAGTATTAGTATTTTAGCATTATAGTATTTAGTATTATGATTTTAGTAGTTTTTATGTATGCATGTCTTAATAGTTTTTATTATTTTTTATTTTATTTAAATTTGTTATTTTTTGGGGGTGGGGGGGTGGGGGGGGTTTGGGCTAGAATATCTAATTGGCACAAATAACTATGTTAATACATCTAGTTGTATTTATCATGTTAAATAAGCCACAGCTTTCCTCACTGATTCTGAAATAAGAATATTAAGCCTAATAAATAGCTTTTTCTCATTTTCAATTTTAAACTTATAACAAACTAAAATATTCCCAATCAGTCTCATTTTAGTATCACTTAGATACTGTTTATTTTTATTAATATTTTAAACAAGTTTTTTATTTTTAGTTAAAGTTTTAGTAATTTTGTTGTTTTTTTATTTTTAATAGTTTTATATATGTGTGTATATATCATTTCTAGCCATTTTTATTCCAGTTTTAGTTTTGTTATTTTAGTACATCAAGTTAAACTAAATTTAAATGAGGAAATAAAATATTTTAAATATTTTTGTTTTAGTTCATGTTTATTTTATTTCAAGTAATGAAAATGTTTTAGGTTCTGTTTTAGTTAAATATAATAATCCTGTTCCTAATGTCAAATATTCAATTCATTCATTCATTCTTAAATCACATTAACTATAAAAATGTTCTACCAACATTTCACAACCAAAATGTCACAATACATTTGTTTTATTAAACCTAACAACATTCTTTTCACTACATATTTGCTCGAAATGTGCATTCATGCTATTATTTTCTCATTAAATGCAACTAGCTAAATTCTTTTATGGGCCACTCTTTGCATTATGAATGAAATGCACAAACCGTTTGATTGTGCAGATGACCCCTGACTGCAGAGAGAAAGAAACCCCACGGCTGTAGTAATCCTGTGACGTTCATGCCATTGCTGGATTATCTGGACCTCATGCTCACTACAGTAACATGTGACGGGCTTATGATTTGAGAAAGCTAAGAGCACTATACATGCAGCTTCACCAAACGCCACATGATAAAACATATGACACGCATATAGAGCTGAATACACATCATTAATAACAAGAGCATCAAAAAAGAACCATGCTATTAGTTTGGATAATGCGCCATGATAACACCATAGTTTGGACATGTACCATGGTATTCCTGGAGTAGTTTGAGGTTCAATACAAATTAGCCATTAATAAACTCTTAGAGATTTTATTCTCTGTAAAAAAAAAAAATGCTTTTGGAAAATTTTCAGAAGTGCATTAAGAGAGTAAAATGAATTCAAATGTGCAACTTGCTCATAAAAGTATCTAATAAACATAAAAACAAGGTACATGGTAATCATTCCATATCACATCACTGAATTATCATCGAATATGCTTTGGCATAAAGGACTAAATATGGATGTGATTTGACAAATTTGCAGGACTATGGAACAGAAAAAATGAGAATCAGTATAAAATTGCCAACTTTTCATTATTGTTGCCACTAATACATTACTGTTCAAAAGTTTGGGGTCTGTTTCTGTTTCAAAGAAATTAATACTTTTATTCATCAAGAATGCATTAAATTGATGAGAAGTGACAGTAAAGACATTTAGAATGCTACAAAAGATTTTTTTCAAAGAAATGCTGCCCTTTTTTTTTTTAGAAGTTCCCATTTATCCTGAAAAATTTCATTTATGATGATTTAAACATTGATAATAATCAGAAAGCAAATTCATATGGGAATGATTTCTGAAGGATCATGTGACACTGAAGACTGGAGTAATGATGCTGAAAATTCAGCTTTGACACAGGAATAAATTACATTTGAACATATATTCTAATAGAAATCGCTTATTTGAAATTGTAATAATATTTCATAACTGTACAGTTTTTACTGTTTTTTGATCAAATAAATTCAGCTTATTGAGCATAAAAGACATCTTTCAGAAACATTAAGGAAATCTTTCTGACCTCAAAATCAATTATGAGAAAAAGCGTGTGTGTGCTTGTGTTTAAGGGTTATAATGCATAAAACAAGCAAATGTATTTGAATTAAACCCCAATTCTCAACTCTATTATTCACCAGCAGGCTGCAAAACAAAGTTGCATCTGTAAACCCTCATTAACGGTGTGGACTTTGCTGGTTATTGGGTTAAAATGCCTGATTTCGGATGAAAGGAGCTCCTTCCCAAACTGTAAATGAAATGATCTTACACTCGACTCGAGCACAAGCGGGGGTCACCGGTTCCATCCCTAGCATGTGATACGAGGGTGTGTGTGTGTGTGTGTGAGGAAAGGAGGGACACAGAGCAGTGTGTAAAGAGAAAGCGAGCTGAAGTTCTCTAATGCGTCTGGCTCTCATCATGTCTCTCCCTCTGCTTCTGTTCTTCATTCAGTTCTGGAGTCCGTCTCTCCAGCAGTTTCCTCGGCCGTGCACCACACCGGACGTCCTGCAGAGCAAGCGCTGCTGTCCGGTCTGGCCGGGCGACGGTTCGGTGTGCGGCTCCCTGTCGGGTCGAGGCTTCTGCCAGGACGTCACGGTCTCCGATCTTCCCGACGGGCCGCAGTACCCACATTCAGGCCTGGACGACCGCGAGCGCTGGCCTCTGGTGTTCTACAACCAAACCTGCCAGTGCGCCGGAAACTACATGGGCTTCGACTGCGGCGAGTGCAAGTTCGGTTACTTCGGCGCCAACTGCGGGGAACGACGGGAATCTGTGCGCAGAAACATCTTCCAATTATCCGTGTCTGAAAGGCAGAGGTTCATCT
Source organism: Sinocyclocheilus rhinocerous (assembly GCF_001515625.1). Taxonomy (NCBI): domain Eukaryota; kingdom Metazoa; phylum Chordata; class Actinopteri; order Cypriniformes; family Cyprinidae; genus Sinocyclocheilus; species Sinocyclocheilus rhinocerous. The sequence goes on from NW_015628323.1 coordinate 195,884, forward strand.
CGTACCTCAATCTCGCCAAAACTTCCATCAGCCCCGATTATGTGATCGCGACGGGCACGTATGCGCAGATGAACAACGGCTCGACGCCCATGTTCGCCGACATCAGCGTGTACGATCTGTTCGTCTGGATGCACTATTACGTGTCCCGTGACGCGCTGCTCGGGGGTCCCGGGAACGTGTGGGCCGACATTGACTTTGCGCACGAATCGGCCGCGTTTCTGCCCTGGCATCGCGTTTACCTGCTGTTCTGGGAGCACGAGATCCGGAAGCTGACCGGGGACTTTAACTTCACCATCCCGTACTGGGACTGGCGCGACGCGCAGGACTGTCAGGTGTGCACGGATGAGCTGATGGGGGCGCGCAGTCCTCTCAACCCCAACCTGATCAGCCCGTCCTCAGTGTTCTCCTCCTGGAGGGTAAACATGAAAACATTAGAACATTATTTTTACATGCCAGTAATACAGTGTGGTTTAGTCATTTATCCCTCGAGTAATGTTTGCTCTTGCATTTCCTGAAATGTAGTTTTAAATGAAAATTTTATGAAGTCAAAAGTCCAATTAAATGCTTGTTTTCTCTTGCAGACACACAAAACCAAACTAAAATCCCAATATCCTCATATTTTTGCAGTAGCTTTTGGGCAAACAAGTGAACACAATGAAACTATTATAGCATAGTTTAAATTTAGATAAGGTTAAATTACGCAAACAAGGTAGATAATAGCCTGTCATATTATTTGTAAATTATTATTATTGTTAATAATAATAATAATAATAATAGTAATACATTTTAAAGTCACCCTTTAGGATTTAAGTGTGAAAAAAGTCAAATTTAAATCCTTTTTAGTTTACTTTGTTTTAGTTATTTTATTGTAAACAAAAATTAGAAATGTTTCCTTTGCAACTAGCTGAAATAAAATAAAAAATAATTTTTATACTATTTCAGTTAATGTTTATTTTATTTCAATTCATGATTTTATTATCGTTTTAGATTTAATTAACTCAAAAAATGTTGAATAAAATAATAAAAAATCAATCACAATAGGGATTAAAAAGGCAATAAACCTAAAAGAATTGTTCATACATTTTTACTTCAAAAAAGTTAATATTAATCCATAAACTATTTTCAGTTAAGTAAAGCATTCAGATTTATAGTTTCATTTTACATGATTTTTCAAGTATTTATTATGTTTTTGTTCGACTTATCCTTCTAGTAATTAAAACTAAAACTAAAACTGTATCATAGGACATATAACGGCTATGTTGAAGAAATTATTGTCAGTACTGAAGAAAAAAAAGATAGATAGACAGATACATAAATAAATAAACAAACAAATAAATAAAATCTTTTCAATTTTAAAAATTGGCCTGATTTTTGTAGTACCTTCAAAAGTATTGTGATAGCTGTATATGTCAGATTTTTTTTTTTTTTAATGTAGCTTAAAAAGAAAATCATTTTTTAAAAAGTTAAATCTTTTTAATACAGGATATCAAACAATTTTCTTCATTTTTTTATGTATTTAAGCTACATTCTATATAAACATTTTTTCTCTTAATCTCTCTTGGGCTGTAGAGGGTCACGAGTGTGTCTGGCCCCTAAACCCCCATTAACTTCAGCACAGACCCTCGACAAGAGCCACAAGAGAATTAACCAAAGCAGCATCACTGAGCAGTACAGACAGACTTTGGCTCAGTGTTGTTTTAGTAGTTTGAGACAACAGTATCATTTTTCTTAATAGTTTTATTATTTATTTTTTTTATTCATTTTTTTTTTTGTTATTTAAGTATATCAAGTTAAACTAAATCAAAATGATCAAATGTTTCCTTGGCAACTAGCTGAAATAAAATAAGCCTAATTTTTTTATATTTTATTTTACTAGAATTAACTTTTTTAGATTTTGGGATCTGTAATTAATGTGTTTAAATCTGAAGAACAAAATGTTCAGGCAGTAATATTGTGAAATATTATTACAGCTTAAAATAGCTAATAGTTATTATTAATTTGATATTTTTCCATTGTTATTTCATTTTTTGTTCAACTCTTAGTAATTTTGTTGTGTTTTTATGCTTTTCTTGGCAACTAGCTGAAATAAAAATAATTTTAAAGTTTTTTATGTTTTATTTTATTAAAACATTTATTTTATTTCAAGTGTGGGTCTGTCAGTCTTTTATGTTTTTGAAGGCAGTCTCTTCTGCTCACCAATGCTGTATTAATTTGATTTAAAAAAAATTAAAAAGTAAAAACAGTAATATTTTGAAAAAAGTTTACAATTTAAAATTATAGTTTATAGTAGTTTGTAATTCTATTTTCTCCAATTTTATTATAAACATTTTATTAGTGTTTTTTTTTTTTTTGTCTATATAGTTTTCATTTTTATTTCAGTTTTAGTTATTTTAGTACATTAAGCAAAACTACATAAAATGTTTCATGGCAACTAGCTGAAATAAATTAAGTTTTTAAAATATTTTATTTCATTTCAGTTAACATTTCATTTCAAATAACATTTTTGTAATGATGATAACTACAATAACCCTGGTTTGAAAAAAAAAATGTGTATACAAATATGTAAAACTCCTAGCCTTAAATAATACACTTTGAAAACATCTGATACACTCAGACACCAAGCAGGGAATCAACTTTCTACAGACCAGATTATTACAAGAACTTTCAACTTTATCCACCAAGAAACTCAGAACAGCTTAGAAACTGCTTTGCAATGACCTGGCAACCACCCACAATCCTCTAGTATCATGCTGAGTTTTGCACAGGCAAATGCCACTCTAAAATGGAGTTGTGATTTGTCATTTTATTTTGCTCCATCTTTCTCTCTCTCTCCTCATCATCTGCTGCTGGCGTAGGCGTTCTTAAGATCTCTTAAGACCAGCAGGGAGGTGAAACGGCATCCAATTAACATACGAGAAATGAGCTGTATTAGTCATTAGAGACAGATAGGCTTTATCCATGAAAAAACTGCACAGGTTTTCAAAACACCTTCATAACTCCTTGTTTTTAGAATAAGGTGATTTCTTTTTAGTCTTTTTCAAAACTGTTTAGTGGTATGATCTTAATTGTCATGAAAATAATGTCACAATGAAAAAACGTAATAGTCCTAAAAAAATAGGTTTTATTTCAGCTATTTTTATTTAATAAAAGTAATGATTTCATTATAATATTTATTTTATGTATTACTAGAAAAAAATTAAATAATAAATAATAATTAAACAAAAAATAACTTTGTTTGGGGCTGGTAAGATTTTTTAATATAGATATGCTCACCAAGGCTTCATTTATTTGATTAAAAATAGAGTAAAAATTGAGAGATATTTTTATGATTTAAAATAGCTGTCTTCTATGTGAATATGTTGTAAAATATAATTTATTCCGGTGATCAAAGCTGAATTTTCAGCATCATTACTCCAGTGATCTTTCACAAATCATTCTAAAATGCTGATTTGCTGCTCAAGAAACATTTCTGATTATTATCAGTTGAAAACAGTTGTGCTGCTCAATATTTTTGTAGAAAGTGTGATACATTTTATTTTTCAGGATTCTTTGATGAATAGAAAGTTCAAAAGAACAGTGTTTAAATCTTTTGTAACATTCTAAATGTCTTTACTGTCACTTTTGATCAATTTAATGCATCCTTGCTGAATAAGTGTATGAATTTCTTCCACATAAATGAACATTTTTTTACTGACCCCCAAACTTTTGAAAAGTAAGGTATGATTATTAGTTTATTTCTTTTGATTTGTGTTCTTGACAGGCTGATTCACATATTACACCTTTATTGGTTCGATCTGTTTTGTTTTATTATGTTGGACTGTCTGCTGGTGTGTTAATAAGCGTCTGTTATACCTGTGCAGGTGATCTGTTCACAACCTGAAGACTACAACCAGCGTGAGGTTTTGTGTGACGGGTCTCCAGAGGGACCGTTACTGCGTAATCCAGGAGACCACGAGCAAAAGCGTGTCCCGCGGCTGCCCACCTCCGCAGACGTGGAGTCAGTGCTGAGCCTAACAGACTACGGGACGGGCCTGATGGACAGACGCGCCAACATGAGCTTCAGGAACGCTCTGGAAGGTAAAGCAACGGCACATTTGGAGTGAGAAAAACAGAATTTACACTTCTTTAACACCTCAGGCTCTAAACACTGAACGCGTCTCACCTTTTCCTCAGGATTTGCGAGTCCTGAGTCGGGGCTGGCAGTAACGGGTCAGAGCTTGATGCACAACTCCTTACACGTCTTCATGAACGGATCCATGTCTTCAGTGCAGGGATCCGCCAACGACCCCATCTTCCTTCTACATCATGCCTTTATCGACAGGTGAAATGCATACACGCATAGCAAGCTACTAACCCTGAGCATTTTGATGCATATCTCCCCCATAAAACTGCGCAATAGTCATGAATGACACCTCAAATCATGCAATATTATATAAATATTACATACATTAATACAGGGATTCTCCAAACTTTTTGGTAGCCAAACACATTTGACCTAAAATATTTACTTGAAGTGCCCCTTTGGTTTTAATTTACACTGTAAAATTTACGGTAAAAAACCGGCAGCTGTGGTTGCCGGAATTTTACCGTAAAAAATACGGTAGCAACATTTTAGGTTTTACGGTTTTAACATACATTTACAGTTAAATACCGTAATTTCATTAACTGATATAATGTTAATATACCCAACCTATTGAAGTACTGAAATCTGTTTTGTACCTTTGTAATACACTGATAACCACCAAATGCAGGTGGTGATGAGAAAGTCACATGATGAACCAAAGCCCATCACAAGCAGCTTTTAAATAATAACATATATAGAAGGTGCACAGTGTCATTCACACAAACATTAAACACCATCATGGTAACACACATGAAACTGAAATGACGCAATAAACATTCATTTAACAACATTAGGTGTAACATACAACCCTAATATACGAAAAACTAAGAAGCAACAGTTATTTCAACAAAAAAACATCAAATTTGAAATGTAACGCAGGGAATTCTGGGAATGTCAATTTATGGTTATTCACTGTAAATTATACAGTCTTTCACTTCCAAAAATGGTATACTACCGTGAAATTACATGTAATGGCCAATACAGTTTTCACCATATATAGCAGGGGAATTCACCATTAGCTATTTAACAGGTTTTTACGGTAGCATTTTTACAATCTTTTACCGTTAAATTCATGGTAATTTTTTACAGTGTGCTATTTCAATAATGTAACTATTTTACTACTTGTATATTGACTTTACTATACTTTTAAACTAAGTTTGCATGGTTCTATGATGTCAGTTAATGCCCAAATGGCATGCAGGTAAATATAAATATATATAGTATTTTTTCAGTAAGTGTTTCATTTTTATGTACAGTACAGGGCTGTTCGAGTTGTTAATAAAATTATATATAAATACTTGTAATTTTTTTAAAGTTTTATTTTTATTATTTTTATTTTAAGATTATTTATTAATTTTAATTTTACATTAAGATTTAAAATAATTATTAGCGTTTCATAAACTCACAAATTAGCAGGGGTTTACATTAATAAAAATATATACACATTTTCTCATATCTCTTTTTTAGTAGTTTTGTTTTGATTATTTTATTTTAAGATGATTTATTTTAATTTTACATTTTAAAGATTTAATTATTAGCATTTCATCAACTCACAAACCCGCAGGGATTTGCGAACCCCAGTTTGGGAAATCCCAAAGTTAAGTTCAGTGCATTTTAATTTGACATTTTAATGTGAGACAGACAACAAAACTTTAGCTTCTAAACTTTGTCTGGTTGAATTTAACACAGTTTTGCATTTTTGTTTAATGCATATTTTAATTGTTTCATACAAATTCAACCCATAATCAGCAAAAACCTCAAGAAATTTCGAGGGTTGGCTTTTTTGACTTGAGCCAGTAAGAAACCATCTATAGCAACTGGCCAGAACAACCTAAAGCATATTTGAATGCAAAACACAACAATAGCTGAGAAGGTTTCACTGAAACATGAATCCAAACATGATTAACCTCATTCCCCATTGACTTTCTCATTGCAACTCTGTGTTTGTTTCAGCATCTTTGAGCAATGGCTGAGGAGACACCAGCCCCCCCGCACACACTACCCCACCGCCAATGCCCCGATCGGACACAACGACGGCTATTACATGGTCCCGTTCATCCCTCTCTACAGAAACGGAGATTATTTCCTCTCGACTAAAGCTCTGGGTTATGAATATGCATATTTACAGGACCCAAGTGAGTCATTTGCATGCATTCAGAGACTTTCTTGCTTCTTCAGTCTCTCTCTGTTCTCAATCACTTTTCTCTGTGTCAGGTCAGCGGTTTGTGCAGGAGTTTCTGACACCGTATCTAGAGCAAGCTCGGGAGATCTGGCGCTGGCTGCTGGCCGCGGGGATCCTCGGGGCGGCCGTGGCGGGAATTATTGCAGTTATTATCACTGTGGCGTGTCGCAGACGGCCGAAGAGGAGAAAGTCATATGGGGAGAGACAGCCGCTTCTGAACAGCAGCGAAGAGGAGGGATCGACTTCATATCAGACTACACTGTGACCCTACAGACGGTCAGCGAGGACGGATACGCCGTACCGACGGGAAAAAGACACAACAGTCAGTTAACCCAGGTCATGTGACAAACCTGACAAGGTCTCGCCTCTAAACCGGAGTCATGCAACAAGGGCTGCGTTAAAATTTTTGCTTTAGTATGCATAATGCGCACTACATACACTACTGTTCAAATGTTTGGGGTCAGTAAGAGTTTACTCAGCAAGGATGCATTCAATTAATCAAAAGTGACAGTAAAGACTTTTGTAATATCTTTCTATTTCAAATAAATGCTGCTCATTTGAACTTTCTATTCTAATCTTGAAGATAAAATCTATCACGGTTTCCACAAAATATGAAGCAGCACAACTGTTTTCAACATTGATAATAATCAGAAATGTTTCTTGAGCAGCAAATCAGCATCTTAGAATGATTTCTGAAGATCATGTGACACGGAAGACTGGAGTAATGATGCTGAAAATTCAGCTTTGATCACAGAAATCAATTATATTTTGAAATATATTACAATAGAAAACAGTTATTTGAAATTGTAATAATATTTCACAATATTACTGATTTTACTGTATTTTTGATCATATAGATGCTGCATTGGTGAGCAGAAGAGACATATTTGAAAAACATCAAAAAAATCTTACCAACTCCAAATATTTGAATTGTTTTGTACATATTGGTCGAAACATGCAGTACACAACCAAAATATATTATTGATTAAAATACTGCATCCCATAATGCAATGCGCTTGATTGGTTTTCCGGTTCCAGTGGGAATAAGCAATTTCACTGACCAATTGCCTTAAGCAATCTGACTAAAGTTAGATAATAGACTAAATAATTGGATTTAAAATGTAAAATAATCCTTTTAATTTCCAAGCCACTCAAAAACGCAACACAGTGAGGTCATATGACATCAATGTTGCATACCAGTGTTTGAAATGCTTATTGTTTCACATGCTAATTAATAGTACACAATATACACTGTGCAGTAAGCTAGTATTCTGAACACAACTAAGGTCTCTAGTCAAACCAGTTTATTGATATTCATGGTGCTTGTATTGTCACTGTGTGTTTATATATATAATACACATACAAAGTAATATTAAAAAGATTTATATAAATCAGTGATTAAATGTAATCTTTGGCAGTGGTAATATAATAGCAGTGCAGTTCATTTAGGACTCAAAGTTATACTTTAAATATGGTTGTGTACGTTTTGTGTTCATAAAGGTATACAATAAGCCAAAACATAGTATTAATAACCAAGACAACATGTGAAATGACATGAGGGCGAGTAAATGATGTCAGAATTTTCATTTTTGGGTGAACTAGTGCTATTTAACCCAGTTTTTATAGGAATAATTCAACCAAAAATTTACAATTAAATTTACTTAACATTTACTCACCTTCAGGCCATCCAAGATACAAATGAGTTTGTTTCTTCATCAGATTTGGAGAAATGTAGCATTCCATCACTTGCTCAGCAATGGATACTCTGCAGTGAATGGGTGCCGTCAGAATGAGAGTCCAAACAACTGATAAAAACATCACAATAATCCACAAGTAATCCACACCACTCCAGTCCATCAGTTAATATCTTGTGAAGCCAAAATCTGCGTGTTTGTAAGAAACAAATCCATTATTGAGTCCTCTGTCCATAATATTGTTTTCTCCAGTGAAAAAGTCATCTGGGCTGAATCAGGAGAGAAATCTGCACAGACAAAGCACCGTTTACAAGCCAAAACAGCTCTAAACAAATATGATTTTGATATGAGATGACAAAAGAAGGAAGTGTTATTATGGATTATGGACTCAAATCTTGAAAGTTGAAAGTGTCTTAATGATGGATTTGTTTCTTATAAACAAGCAGCTTTTGGCTGATGGACTGGAGTGGTGTGGATTATTGCTATGTTTTTATAAGCTGTTTGGATTCTGACGGCACCCATTCACTGCAGAGCATCCATTGCTGAGCAAGTGATGAAATGCAACATTTCTCCAAATCTAATGAAGAAACAAACTCATCTACATCTTGTATGGCCTGAGAATGAGTACATTTTTTGGAATTTTTGGGTGAACTATTCATTTAAGGGTCTATCAAGGGTTGTGCAGGTTCATGTAGACAAACTACATGCAGAATCACAAATATTCCCTGAATAAGAACGTAATTGTGCAAGTTTTCCATCTCATTACACTGTTTACCGGCTCTCCATCTCTTTGTCCGAGGATTCATTTTTAGACGAGGATGTGGTGCATGAATTCCAGACATCTTCATCCACATTTGTCTTCTCCTGTCTTCATTCCTTCATCTACATCTTGGATGGCCTGAGAATGAGTACATTTTTTGGAATTTTTGGGTGAACTATTCATTTAAGGGTCTATCAAGGGTTGTGCAGGTTCATGTAGACAAACTACATGCAGAATCACAAATATTCCCTGAATAAGAACGTAATTGTGCAAGTTTTCCATCTCATTACACTGTTTACCGGCTCTCCATCTCTTTGTCCGAGGATTCATTTTTAGACGAGGATGTGGTGCATGAATTCCAGACATCTTCATCCACATTTGTCTTCTCCTGTCTTCATTCCTCAGTGTCAGAGACTCTAATGGCTTTTTATTTGGCATTAAACGATGGGTTTGCTTGCGTCCCTCAGCTGAAGGTCTCTTTGTTGTACTCAAATGCAGTTCCTGTGTGTGGGTTTGAATTGCACAGAGTGTGTAACGCTTTAGAGATCCCTTTGGGTCCACAGCAGAAAACCCCCACTCTTTTACTGCAGGACAAACACACACATCATCATTTTTGATTACTGCAATCATTAAAATGGCCCACATAACTACATTATTTCAGCCAATAATGGATGCATTCATCATACTCACAGCTGATTGGCTCTCCTTATTTCCTGGAAAAGGAGCTTCCATTTTGGCCGACCAATCCGAAGCCTGGAGCTCAAAAAACGGTAACGTTCCTCACCGATGCTCTTCAAAACACACAATGAAAGAAATTACTTCAGTATGACAACTGATATATGCATATTTTATTGTAAAATAATGAACTAGATGTTTACATTTTCTGTAAACAAAAGAACAATGCTTGCATCTACAAAACTCAAGTTATAAATTAATATTAAATAAGCAGTAATAAAATGAGATATAAGCACACACACCTGTAATCCCTGAGTGTTACTGAGGTAGAGCTGAACATTCAGATAATCTGGCCGATTGTCCCGCCACAGCTACAGAGAGAAGACAATATATTTCAAGAGGATGTTTAATATTACACATTAACATATGTATAACATCAGCCAGCAGGTGGCGGTATAGCCTTCAGTAAATTTCATGCATACTGCATAACGTGTTTATATTTTGTATATATTATTTTTCTGTTACATTCATGCATTTTTAATCCGATAAAGCCTTCTGTATCTTATTTGATACACAAAAGGTCTCTAAATGATCAACATGATCAATTCTTTGCTGAAAAACCTGTTGCACACACACACTTTTTTAAATCAAGTTAAGGGTCTTTTAGTATAATTGTACAAACATCCACCTTCAGCTTGTGCTTCACTTGCTTTTTGCTGTGAAATCTTTAGTGATTTTTATAAAGTAAATATAAGAACAACTTTTATATTGTTAGTAATATTTCATGATAAACACTTACTGAACTGAAGAAACTTAGCTTTACTTGATTATGCAGACAACATTTTTAGAAAAATCATGTTCAAATGTAAGTCTCAAATATGATCATCAGGCATTTGAGGAAAGTTTGTTTGTTCATCTCTCAATCATCATTGCATTGCATTATGTTTTGATAATCAAACTAAGCATTTAAATATCATCTTGCTAAGACATATTATTGGAGATATAGAGATATTTACATCATTTTATTTAAGTATCTGCTATAATGTTATAAATATCTCACAGATTTACATTATAAGCATCAGAATTTCATCTTAATTTTTGGTCATATAAATATCAGCATCTGCACTAAATTGCATATTCTTGTTCAGTTTGGGCCTCTGAATAAAAACCCTGATTTATCAACTAAAAGAAGAAAACACACATGCAAAATATTGTTTGGACTATTATTTCACATTTCAGGATTTACAGGGGTAAGTGTGAGTTTAAGGGTTAAGTGTACGTTTTCAGAGCCACTGTGTGTGTATAGGTATTCACTTATGTTATGGTGACCAAATGTCCCCACCAGCAAATTTCGACCTTTTTTGGACTCCATGAGGAAACAAGTTTTTAAATCATAGAGACTGAAGTGTTCTGAGAATCTAAAAATGCCTGTAGTTTTGTGTGAGGGGTAGGTTTAGAAGTAGGGTTTGGGTAAGGGGATAGAAAATACAGTTTGTACAGAATAAAATCCATTACGCCTATGGAATGAACCCATAATGATAGGAATACCAGTGTGTGTGTGTGTGTGTGTGTGTGTGTGTGTGTGTGTGTGTGAGTGTGAGTGTGTGTGTGTGTGTGTG